>NC_061794.1:48088913-48111413 GCF_021462225.1 Girardinichthys multiradiatus | reverse complement strand
TACAATTGTGCACAGCATGAAATTAATATAATGAAAAGAAATCGAACTAAATTATAACCTTTTATCTCCAACTGGAGGAATTTTATTTAAAAAAATTAATTGGCACTGAAAACCAATGTAAACAAACGTGCAAAAAATGTATCTAAACTACATGCCAAGAATGAAGCAGCATCTGACACTAACTTATAATAAGCTTAGAAACACAATGCTAACACTGTAATGATGCATGATATTTAGTTTGCAGAATAAACGTCTCACCATGAAGAAGAGAATAAAGTCTCAACCCAAGTAGTGAAAGTCTGGGTCCTTTAGGTTCCAGATGGTCCTGCCTCCTCCTAGATGTAAAAATACAGATAATAAATTATTTCCTACTGTACACAAAAAATAATAAAATAACATACAAAAGCAATGATGTAATTCTGTACCAGTAAAGTGGTACTGGTAAAGGCCTTCAACCAGTTCCACAAACAGAACTTGCAGTCCTTTTGTTCTAAGAGGGGGTAATATAACCAGTTGAATGAATCACAAATAAAAATACTGACGCTCCACACAACACTAGCTACAGACGCAAAAAACTGTAAAGCATTGTTGAAATAGCTGACATGTAATGTAAACTTACTGGAGATAAAAAGTAACACTATAACTTTCCAGTTAACCTGGTCCAGAAGAAGAAATTCCCCATCTTCATCCACTTTAAAATCCACACTGCTGTCCAAAGAATCTTCTACTTCGAGCTCACTGCCCTGCAAAATTGTTTCCAAGGCTTCCAAGTTGTACATTTTACTCTTCTGTGACATTATAATGTTCGAGATACACGGAAAAAAACACGAAACAACAAGCAAGCTCTGTGCGTAGGCGTGCAGTGAATTATGGGACCGGCAAACGACACATTAAGACATGCAATATCTCCCCAAAAAGGTAGGATTCTTTACTTTCCATTGGTACCAACCATGGGAGGGTGGGAAAAAATGTGTTTCCTTTAGCATTTTATATGTAGACTCAGAAATGACTGAAAGACCCCCATATTGTGTTTAACCATTTTAGCAAATTGCTTCGTAAACATTAAAGCCTCCTTTTGTGAGGAATTAAAACCTGGTGGTGTTTGTCCTTCACTATTAAGCTTCCACTTCGTCGGGTTTAAAAAGACCCTTCAGGTCTTCAGAGACCTACTGTCTTAGAGTTCTGACTGACTCCAGGACCAGAACTAAACAAGGTGAAGCAGCATTTAGCTTCTATGCTCCTTAGCTCTGGAACAAACTGCCTGAAAACATGAGATGTGCAAAAACTGTTGGTTCCTTTAAATCAGGACTAAGAACCTTTCAACACATTATCATGCTGTCATGTTGTTGCTCCTTAGAGTTGTGTCTAACCTGCTTTGTCCTTTCAGAGCTGGTTGGCTGAGCAGCTGATGACACAACATTGGGACAACCTAAGTCCTCCTTACAGACAACCACCAAGCTGTCACTCACTTCTTTTATCCACCTGTTGGCTTTGTTACTAGTCAGGTTGTGACACATTCATGGTCCAGTTTTAAGTTTGCCTTTAGGTTGGAATTGAGGGACAGGGAATTTCCTGGATCCTTTGATCAGCTGTTCGGCTGGTTTGAGGGATTCCTCCTTCTTTTGCTTTTTTGACCTGTGGTAAGCGGAGATGTGCGGTTGGTGTGGGGGCAAGGTTGGCACTATCTAACGTAGGCTAATCACAAAAAACATTTTCATATAGTGTCAACATGGGTTTTCTCCTGAAAGATAATTTTCCTTAGTAATTTTTCTTAGCTCCTTTTCCTAGTAAAAATGAAAATAAACATTTAACCATCTGACCAAAAATTTGTTAAAAATTTTAATTTTGTTCATTTTTAGGTTTATATCGGGCCTTCTCTCAAGGCTTTTAAGATCCTTATGATTTACCACTGGTGCTTCCAAAGTGAGCATTAATGTCTCTGATTTATAAGGCCTGTACGCTAAAACCCTTTTGGATGATGTCTTTAAAAAGATCCTATCTGATTTAAATGTCCCGCTGCAACCTTGATACATGAAGTCTTACTCCAGTAGAAGTAGAGGTTTTCTGGGTCCATCTGCTACAATGCAATGGTTTATGTTTTTAACTGAGATTACGACACATATTTAATGGTTTGTAGAAGATATATGTATTTCAAAGTTAGGAGAGTCTTTTTACTGAGCACTGAGATGAAAACCACCAACATATAAAGATGCAAATTAAAGTTGCTAAACTGTTTCCACAGCTTTTTGCATTGAACGTTGTTGCAGTTCCAGCTAAAACTAAAACGAAATTATGAAAATAGCACATTTGCTTAACATGAAAGGAATATCTGCAGCCACACACTGGAGATGCAGAAGAGGAACTCACAAAGACGGAGAACGTTCTTCTGTACATGTGTGCTGTCTTAGGTAGGTCACTTATAAATAATAATGGATAGACATAGACATAGATGAGAGGAAGCTTGGCATGCATGAAGCTTCTTATTCACTTTGCATGTTGTCTACTTCACACACACACACACACACACAGAGAGAGAGAGACCAAGAATCTAGGCAACATCACAGGAGGATAGAGATTACTGCATTTCTTTACATTGAAGGAAGTCAGTTGCTCCACAGCAACAGGATCTAATCTTTCTTCTCTACAGCAACATTCAATAAATGACAATATAACTCAACAGTTCATCTATTCCAGTAACAAGTAATTACAACAATTCTGCAAAGCAGAGTGGGCCAATATTCCTCCACAGTGCTGGAAAAGACTCATTGCAGTTCATCACAAACGCTTGATTGCAGGTGTTGCTGCTAAGGGCCCAACCAGGTATTGGGTTTAAGGGACAATCATTTTTTCACACAGGGCCATGTAGGTTTGGATTTTTGTTCTCCCTTCATAATAAAAATCCTTCATTAAAAACTGCATTTTGTGTTTACTTGTGTTGTCTTTGACTAATATTTACATTAGTTTGATAATCTGAAAAAATTTAGTGGACAAACATGCAAAAAAATAAGAAATCTGGAAGGGCGCAAAAACTTTTTCACACTCCTGACAGATAAGGTTTTCGGGCTTTAAGACAAGCTAAAACTAAAGCTGAAGGAAGTATTTTAAAGTTCATTGTCTGAGGTCCAGAGAACCAGTGAAAGGACTTTAGAACTGGGCTGATGTTCTCTACCTTCCAGGTTCTAGTGAGGACCAGGCAGTGGCGTTCTGGATCAGCTGCAGCTGACTGATGGATGATGACTGACTGACTGACTACCTCCCACTTTGATGTTATTTTTTATTTAAAAACTGATTGTCTAAATAAAACAGATGAGAACAATTTGATACATTTGAAACAGAATATCAGAAGCCTTAACATAGCTGCCAACATCTGCTGATGGCAAAGAAGGACACCTTTATGTAAGGCAAGGCCAGTTTCTTTATAGCACATTTCATTAACAAGACGATTCAAAGTGTACATTAAAACAAGACTTGGACCTTTATGTGCCTCTGAAGGTTCAGGTCTGAGTCCATCACTGCACCCAGGTTTCCAGCCTAGATTAATTAGCACCCACAAAACAAGCTGTTCTGCAGGATCTAGGGAGATGACCACCGGAAAATAAATTTAACTCAAAAGGATGCATTTTAAGTGCATATAACAAATAAATAAGCAACAAAATGATCATAGATTATTAAAAAGTTAGATTATTGACTCACGACCAGCCTTTAACCTGAACTTTCAGTCAAATTTGAAACTTAATTTCCCGTATTTATTTTTCTTTTTATACACTGAGCACAACGTGTTTATCTTGACTATATCATTCTGTACTTTTATCACAAAATATCTTCTGCACCATATAACCTTATTTTGTAGCAAAGCAGGTTACCCTGACAAATTTACCAGGTAGGTCTCACTGAATCAGTTATCTTCAGATATCTGAGTAACCAGTGACTATTCTACAGCGTAAAGCAACTATATCCAGAAAAAGAGTTATAAACTCTTTATAGTCCAAATGAAACCATGAGCAGAGAATATAGTCATAGGAAGAATCATTTGTACGTCTGCATGTCACCACTGTGATTTATGACAGAAATTATTCTTACAGAGTTAAGATTAATGAGATTAACTACTATGGAAGCAAATGTGTTCCAATCGTACTCGTACTCATACTCGTCGTCTTCCGCTTTATCCGGGTCCGGGTCGCGGGGGCAGCAGACTCAGTAGAGAGGCCCAGATGTCCTTCTCCCCAGACACCTCCTTCAGCTCCTCCAGGGGGACCCCACCGCGTTCCCAGGCCAGCCGAGAGATATAGTCCTTCCAGCGTGTCCTGGGCCGTCACCTGGGTCTCCTCCCGGTGGGACGTGCCTGGAACACCTCCCGGGGAAGGCATCCAGGAGGCATCCGGTATAGATGCCCGAGCCACCTCAACTGGCTCCTCTGGATGTGGAGGAGCAGCAGCTCTACTCCGAGCCCCTCCTGGATGGCCGAGCTCCTCACCCTATCTCTAAGGGAGTGCCCGGCCACCCTACGGAGGAAGCTCATTTCAGTCGCTTGTATCCGGGATCTCGTTCTTTCGGTCATGACCCAAAGTTCATGGCCATAGGTGAGGGTAGGAACGTAGACCGACCGGTAAATCGAGAGCTTTGCTTTTCGGCTCAGTTCTCTCTTCACCACAACGGACCGGCACAGCGCCCCCATTACTGTGGCAGCCGCACCGATCCGTCTGTCGATCTCCCGCTCCATTCTTCCGCCACTCGTGAACAAGACCCCGGGATACTTAAACTCCTCCACTTGAGGCAGGAACTCCCCTCCAACATATAGAGGACAAGCCACACTTTTCCGGTCGAGAACCATGGCCTCGGACTTGGAGGAGCTGATCTTCATCCCAGCCGCTTCACACTCGGCTGCGAACCGCCCCAGCACATGCTGTAGGTCTTGGCTAGAGGGGGCCAGCAGGACCACGTCATCAGGATTAATTGGAATGTATGTACCTGACTTTTGTGAAGTTCCTTGAGACGACATGTGTTGTGAAATGGCGCTATATAAATAAACTGAATTGAAATGAATTGAGTCTGCAAAAAGAAGAGATGAAATCCTCTGGTCCCCAAACCAGAACCCCTCCGGCCCTTGGCTGCGCCTAGAAATCCTGTCCATAAAAGTTATGAACAGGACTGGTGTTAGTTAGGTATTAATTAGTCAACTCAGAGGCAAGAACGATGCAGAGTCAGTTTTACTTGCAGCAAGGGTAGCTCACTTTGCAGTGCAGCCTACAAAGTGTTGGCGCTCCTCTCTCTTTATTTATACATGCTGGTTCACACAAAGTTCAACAAACATTCAGGGGGTGTGTGTGCGTGGGGTCAGAAATTTTAGGGTTCATGTGTCTTGGTTATAAACAGAGAGGGAGAGTGGGGACTTGGTAGAGCAGCCCCCAGATGTTGCTGATAAAAGCATAACTCACTCCTCTCCTCCATCTCCCTTTCTGTGGCATGTGGGAGGGAAAAGCACTTTGTCCAGACATGAGTGATAAACAATACAAAAGTTTTCAAACCCTAACAACCGGTGACAAAGGGCAGCCCTGCCGGAGTCCAACATGCATCGGGAACAGGTTCGACTTAGTGCGGACCAAACTCCTGCTCCCCTAGTAAAGGGCCCCCAATTCCATGCTCCTGGAGCACCCCCCACAGGGCATCACGAGGGACACAGTCGCATCACGAGGGACACAGTCGAATGCTTTCTCCAGGTCCACAAAACACATGTGGACCGGTTGGGCAAACTCCCATGAACCCTCGAGTACCCTGTAGTGGGTATAGAGCTGGTCCATTGTTCTACGGCCGGGACAAAAACCACATTGCTCCTCCTGAAGCCGAGGTTCGACTATCGGTCGGACTCTCCTCTCCAATACCCTGGCGTAGGCCTTACCAGGGAGGCTGAGGAGTGTGATCCCTTGTAGTTGGAACACACCCGCCATGCAATGTTGAAGAGGCGTGTCAACCATGACAGCCCTACAACATCCAGAGACTTGAGGTACTCAGGGCGGATCTCATCCAACCCCAAAGCCCTGCCACCGCGGAGCTTTTTAACCACCTCGGTTGGTTGGGTGATGAAAGTTCACCCAGGCTAATGAAATTAAAATGTATTAATAAAATGATTTTTCATTTTAAAGTCATAGCTACATTTTCTGACTCATAAATGAAATTGCTAATAGATCTTTCAAACTGCGTTTTCATTTTCTTCTTCAAGACTGCTCATTGTGTGACACAACTAAAGAGAAAACCAAGAGGAAAATGCTTTTTCGTTATCATTCAAATATTGTTTCATAAATCAATTTGACTTCGCAATTCCTAGCGGTGCAGGAGAGTGAAGTCTGTAACAACTCTTCTTCTCCTGGCCCAGATTGCACCATTACGCATCTTGTATGTTAGGGAGCGGCATGCATTGATCCCAAGACGAAATGAGAGAGCGAAGATTGTGTTCAGAGACAGTCGGAAATCACCATGTCCAAATCTGTACCAGAGCAACACAATCTAATAGTAAGTCTCTGAAGAGTGGAAACAGCAGTTTCAGTCCTGCACGTTCAGACCGCTTGTTTTTGCGACTAAATTAAAATTTGCCTTTTTTTTTCACTCAAATAAATATAAATAATTTCCCTTTAGGTACCAATAGGCTACTTCTGATGTAAATTTAGCCCGAGGTCGTTTTCAGCAACAGCTATTAAACCTAATTAAAACACTGGCTGTAATAGTTTAGAGATTTAGTGCACCCCGATACCAAACAGCTTGAAAGTTTATTACATTAAACTACTAAATAGTAATAAACACTTTATGCTTTCACAGAAATATGTAATAATGTATACATAAAAACATTCACATGATTCAGCTGATACCAGGAAAGTCAAGTCCTGAGAAATGTGAGAAATTCAGCAAACAATTTAATAACACATCTATTACATGTAGTTACATGCACAGCTAATACCTATTGAACTTTGTATCATAATAATCATTACTTTATGAAATTCAAACATGACTTCAGACGTGTGTCCCTGATGGATTCAAAGGGAGGTGATGGAGAGATTGAACAATTTCAGGTCATCTGCTTCATGGTACCTTGATGGATCCGAACACAGTAGTGGACGGCTCCTTTCTGCTCAATGCAGGACGGAGAGATTTGGAAGATCCTTTGTTCCTGCAGCCATCAGGCTTCCTTTTTAAAAGCAAAATGTAAAATGCGAATGAAGTTTGCTGGGTGCCTCAAAACTTTGAATATACTAGCTTAAAACTGAACTTTAACAATTTCTGGTCTGCTTACTTGTTTATGCCCAGCTGCTGTTCAGACCCAACTGTGTGTTAAATAAAGTTGAGCTGCAAAAGGAACAGTGAATGTTTGTGCGGCAGGTCCTGCATCTGTCCAATATGGGCAAGGTTTTTCTGTTCTGGACAGTTATATGCAACTGAAAAAGAGAGGCTAGTTGGTCCAAGTTAATATTTTTCTTAAAACACATTCTCAAAATATAGGTTACAGATTGATATCAATTTAAATAGTTTAAAACATACATAGCAACATAAATATTGACTGAAATATTAACCTTTGGCGTCTCTTAATGAATCTCTGGGAAGTTCTTTCAAGGCTCGTTGGAAAACCATTTCAGGTGACCTCATGAAGTTCATGGAGAGAATACCAAGAGAGCAAATTGGTAGAGGCAACTCTGGCTCAGGTTGTAAGAGTTCGTCATGTTGGAATGATGAATCTGAGAATATTATTTAATATTTAACATTAATATTTTAATATTTTATCAAATAATATTCCGGTCTGTTAAGGATTGTCCTGTGAATACCAGCCCAGTAAGGCGATGGTATTAGGACAAGATAGAAAGGTGTGAGACGAGCTCTGACATTATTGAACAGCATAAACTCTGCACATATATGGAATGAATTCACACAATTTCTTAAAATACAAGAATTTATTAACAAAAATAAGTCAACTCAAAGTCAAACATATTTCAATCAACAAACTCTTTACTTTGCTAAAACAATCCAACTAAACTACCAAGCAGAATTAAAGAATAATGAAGACTAATGGACTATGTACAATATAAACAAGTTGATTAAAGATGATTGATAATTATGACCAAATGAGTGATGCAACATTACCATGAAATGTTTATGTTTGAGAACCAAGGATTATCTTGAAGAATCTGGAAGTGAAGTTAAGTTAGTCTTGGAACTAACTTAGGAAATAATCAGCAACCTTTAGACAACGATTCACAATGTAAGATCAGATAAAATATTATTTTAATAAAATAATGTTTTAAATAATGATCTGCTGAATAAAACCAACCTTCTGGATGACTAATTCTCAATGGTGTCTCATTAGCTGCCTTTATTTATTAAAATAAAATTTAAAGAAATATTAAGTGAATATTTTGGAAAAGAGCCAAATCTTTCTGGGGCTTAATGGTGTTTACTTAGTTATCAGATCTAGTAAATGATGTTTAGGGACTATTATTCACTAGCTTGAAAACTAACAACCTTTCAGTTAAATACTCTTTAGCACCAGAATCAAACACACAAAGGGTTAAAATGCATAAGCGCGGACGACGCGTTATGATCAATCTTCTGTTTAAAATCACCCTTTAAATAAAGTTTGTCTTAACTTTAAAAAAACACAAACAAAGAACACAACCTGAGCACATGTGCTGCAGATATTCTGCTAGCACCAAGATAACTGAGTTACCACGGTGATGGTTTTTCTGCTGTCTTCCTTCCAGACTGGGAGACCACTCCGCTCGGCTTCATAGAGACCGCGTCTCTGTAGGGAACTTCTCTGGGACAGTTTGCTTCTGCAGGCCTCAGAGAGAAAGTAAGCAATTCTTACACCTTAATTTCCCCGTTCATGAATGAAAATACCGGATACACAGACAGTATTTCATTCTTCCTTATCTTTGCATATAATCGATGATTGTATGACATCCTTGGATCGAATTTCCTGGCTGTGCCGGAAGAAGGTTAATGCAATTTATTTTGAAAATTTCCAGAAGAGTTTGTACCGGAGTTTAATGTTGAAATCCATGCCTGGGTCCCAACAACTGGGTAAATATTATTTACATAAATGTCGTGTCATTTCAGTATAGATTTGACCCACATACAGAGAACACTCAGAAGGAAATGTTTTATGGTTTTTATTGTAAACAAAGTAGTCTAGGACGGGAACTGGGAACACCAACTGTATGGGAAGGAAGCAGAATGGATTGGTGAACAAACAAATGATATGAGGCAACTGAATACTTAGATCTGAGAAATGGCTTACTTAATTGTTGTAGCAAGAACCGCCATGGGTAGAGAGATTCAGAGTCTTAACTTACGAAGGGGGATTGTCCAGTGTAATGTTATTCTCATTGTAAATTATTGGTACCTGTTTTGTTTTGTACTGTAAAATGTGAAATAAAGGTTATAAAAACAATGCAGAGAACAATAACTTCTTTGTTCAAAAGAAAAGACGGAAAATGAAGATGAAAAGTTATGCATCAGAAAATAATTTATCATTGTTTCATACATGACAGTTCTTTAACAATTGATATATATATATATATATATATATATATATATTCTACATTGTCAAGTGATTCTAATTTCTGCCTTATAACGACAGTCCACAGTAAAATATTGATACGTGTTGGGACCACACAGCCATGGGTGTTCAACACTAAAGCTCCGGTACATACTTTCCTGGAACCTTTCAAAATAAAGTGCATTAACCTTCTTCCAGCACAGCCAGGAAATGGGGTAACTGCGTACTTCCTGTGGCGCCAATACCCAAATAAAAGCCCCACCTTTCCACAAGTCTTTCTCTTCCACACCGATGACCATCGGGTCAGGAGGGAACACAGCGCGCTGAATGTCTTTTGCTGGCAAAAGGACATAAATTCAACTGGATCCAAGAACCGATCACCGATCATTTGCAAAAGTTAAGTAGAATGAAATACTGTCTGTGTATCCGGTATTTTCATTCATGAACGGAGAAATTAAGGTGTAAGAGTTGCTTACATTTTCTCTTCGAGGCCCCACAGAAGCAAACGGTGTTCCGAGAGAAGCTGTTTTGACAAGCCGAGTCTGGAGGAAAGACGACGGCCGCAACCGTGTTTACGGTAACGGAACAGCTGGTCACCTTCTGATCGGGAGAAACTGAGGAAGTTAGCGGGAAGCCAACCTTTGTTCACAGAACGAACGCACCTTCTGATCGGAGGAAACTGAAGAAGTTAGCGGGAAGCTAACTCTTTGTTCACGACTGATATCTTCTTCAAACTTCGCCCTTGGACAACCTCAACAGGTTCAGAGTTTGGGTTTTGGGCAAATTAACAGATTGGTTTAGGATGAAATGATCTAAACGTTTTTATGTTATGAAGTTTGTTTTGTGGAAGTCGGCTATCTTGGTGCTAGCATGCTACCTGTAGCACCCAGGCCGGTTCGGGTTCTTTGTATGTTTTAAAGCTAAGATAAACTTTATTTAAAGGGTGGTTTTAACCAGAACATTGCTCATAACGCGCCGTCAGCGCTTATGCATTTTAACCCTGGTATTTTAAAGGTATGTGTTGATTCTGGCGCTAAGCTATCTCTAGCTTAGCACTTTAGCTAGCTTCTTTGTTAGCCCAACGGCCAGCCGGTAAGAACACGTGTGCTAGCATTAAGGCTAGTCAACAGAAAGGTTGTTAGTTTTCAAGCTAGTGAATAATAGTCCCTGAACATCATTTACTAAAGTTGATAACTAAGTAAACACCATTAAGCCCCATTTCTCCAGAAAGATTTGGCTCTTTTCCAAAATACTCAATAATATTTCTTCAAATATTATTTTAATAAATGAAGGCAGCTAATTAGACACCGTTGAGAATTAGTCATCCAGGAGGTTGGTTTTATTCAGCAGATCATTATTTAAAACATTATTTTATTAAAATAATATTTAATCTGATCTTGCATTGTGAAGGGTTGTCTAAAGGTTGCTGATTATTTTCTAAGTTAGTTCCAAAACTAACTTAACTTCACTTCCAGATTCTTCAAGATAATCCTTGGTTCTCAAACATAAACATTGCATGGTAATGTTGCATCACTCTTTTTGGTCATAATTTCTAATCATCTTTAATCAACTTGTTTATATTGTACATAGTCCGTTAGTCTTCATTATTCTTTAATTCTGCTTGGTAGTTTAGTTGGATTGTTTTAGCATAGTAAAGAGTTTGTTCATTGAAATATGTTTGACTTTGAGTTGACTCATTTTTGTTAATAAATTCTTGTATTTTAAGAAATTGTGTGAATTCATTCCATGTGTGTGCAGAGTTTATGCTGTTCAATAATGCCAGAGCTCGTCTCACACATTTCTATTCTGTCCTAATACCATCGCCTTAATGGGGCTGGTATTCACAGGACAATCCTTAACAGACCGGAATATTATTTGGTAAAATATTAATATTAAATAATATTCTCAGATTCATATTTACAACATAGTGGCGTCCCTGGGTGGGCATTATCATGAACAGCTTGCACTGTACATAAATGTGAATGAATAAAACCACAACTGCACATTATTGATGTACCAAGTGATTAGCTTAAAACCAGCTATCACTGGTCACAATAGGACTCAAAACATCAGAGTTCTAACATCAGATGTCACTGATTATATTTATGAAAACATTATAACTCGTGACACTCCAGGAGTTCACAAATTTAGACTTTCGTCAAAATTAATAACTCCAATGTCTCCGTGCTAGTAACAATCAACTCTGCTACATAAGCAAAATTTTAGATGTTCTGACTCAGTCTGGTTTCTTCTGTGTAAGCAATAACTTGAGACTTGGTTTAACTTCAGTTAACCTCACTGTCCAGACAGTTGCTGCACATCTGGATCCAGAGGCTGTGTTTGTGTAAGACCACAATTGGAAACTGAATTTACTTTGCAGTTAATTTCAATATCTGACCTAATTTTGATGCATGTATCCATTCAGGAGCTTTATAGTTTGTTTTATGGTTTGAAAGAACAGGATTTTTGCCAGATTAAATCCCAAATTTAAACTAATCACCCTGCCATAAAGGGGGGTGAATCAAAAGTCAAATTGCAATTATTACACTTACGAGGTGTAGCAATTTTCTTTTCCCTTTACATTTTAAACAAAATTCCCTTAAAGGTTAAGAGTAGTGTCTAATCACTAGTTCTCCCAAAGAAAGGTGAAAAATTAACTCTAAAATCACAAATATCCTTAGAGAAAGGAGTAGCATTATAACACTTGGAGCATAGTGTTATCATAAGTCACAGGTTGAATGATCAACTGGTGCACCCATTTTACAATCAAATGTTTCCAATATACGTATAGTCAGATATACATATATAGCTGGACATACATTTGTTAGATGTTGTTGCTTTTAGCAACATTCTCATAACCTTGTTGTTGTTTTGTAGTGTCTGCCAGAATAATGGAATTAAACTCCATTATGAATTCAGCAGACGTGGAGATGCAGAAGGTGGTGGTTGCTGATCTCATCCGTTTGTCTCCAGATGAGCGGGATGCTTTAAATCAGTTTGACCTTGCCACATGTGATCAGAGGATTCAGGAGTTGGTAAACTTCATTAAGTATCCGACTGGAGATGCTCGGATTTCAGATGTTCTTTGTCAGCTTACCTTGTTGTATCAGCAGAAATCACAACTGGAAGCTAAAAGATATTCTCAGTTACAGGCTGACCATCAGATGGCCCTTCAAAGAGAGAATGCTGCAAAGCTTGAGCTCTCAAAAGCTGAGGAGAGGACCAAGAAAGCTGAAGCAAAGTTAGCGGACCTGAAGGCAGATGAGCTCAAGAAAGCTTCATCCCTAAAGGGGGGACAGACCCCCACCTCTCAGGTACCCAATTTGCATTTTCACTCACAGCAGCTGCAGCAGCCACAGCAGGGGGGAGACTCAGACAGCAGGCATCCTGCACCTAGGTCAGAGTCTCCCCCTCCTAAATTCAGCCAAAGTGTCCAACTTACTTCCACAGACCTTAACCGAAATGTTGGAAGTCAGATGGTCTCCAGTGGTTTCCTGCCAAACCCCAGTGCAGTGAACAACCACCAAGATGACCAAGTGCCGGACTCAGCGTGCACAAGTGGCCCGATTCAGTGGGAGGAGCACTCTTCCAGCCTGATTGGCACCCCTCTCCTTTCTGACTCTGTGTCGACCCCTAGGGACCAGGAGAGAAGCACATGGTTCTCGGGTGACTCAATCCAACCTGACCCAGCACCACTTGCACGAGTCCATTCATTACAAAGCTCTCATTTAAATCATGAGAAAACTTGTTTCCTTCCCCAGAGGTTTTGTCATGATCTTCCACCATTTCATGAACTTAACCAGCATGACTTCTCAGATGGACGTGGTCCACCTTGGGAGCATGGTGTCCGTTTCAAACAGCTTGAATCCCTTGCTAAGGACATAGAAGTTTTTGATCCAGGTAGCCAGGAGTCAAATATTGATGCTTACCTGTTTGAGGTTGAACATTGTCTTCTTGACTTGCGTTTTCCTTCTGATCGTGAGAAGCTGAGGCTTATTTGGAAAACAACAGCTAAGAGTGTTCATGCGTTCATAAAAACTCTTCCTCCAGAAATTAGTGACAGTTATCCAGCTCTCTGCCAGGCTCTTAGAGAAGAGTACTATGTTTACAGAGATGAAGCCCCTGCCACTATTAATGCTTTGACAGTTTTGCAAAAACAGTTCGAACCTCCCAGAGAATATTTCCACCGTTTAAAGACGGCTTATTTTCAGGGATGTTATGCTCCAGGTCTTGAAGAAGACCACACGTTTAAGTCGTTGTTTCTTCACAATCTCCACGTTAGCGTGCAGTATGATGTGACTATGCAGTGCATAACAGAGAATCTCTCTATGCAGGAGACTCGTAGATATGCTCAGCTTGTGTGGGAAACACGTGTCAGTTCAGACAGAGCAGGAAAAGGCAAAGTTAGAGTGTTAAACATTCAAACTGAGAACACGCCAAAGAAGAGGCGCAAAGTAAGTCCCCAAGTGATGCAACAGAACCAGGGGGGTGGTAACTGGCATCAGCCAAAAGACAAGCCACCAGTTAAAAGACAAACACCTTTTCACAGTGCAACATCGAACTGTAAGGTTGGTGGTAAAGAGTGGAGCCACTCCAAAGATGTAATCACAGAGGAGGAGTTTGAGATGATCTGCAGGTGTGTTATAACTGAGGTAACGGCGTTCCCAAAAGACCTGGCAAGCCGTTGCAGGCCAGAATCAACCCTGTAAATCTATCAGACAAGGTATGAAGATGGTAAATAATTTCCAACACCCTATATTCTGTTTTAATCTTTTTCTTTCTTATGGTTTGAACTTCAGAAAGTAAGGTTTAAAAGCAGTATTATTATGGTGTGAAAATTATTACGTGACTTTTGTTTTTGTTTTTTCTTTAAAACATTTTATTAGTATTAGTCTCTGCCCAAGCCTGCCTCACTCCTGTCCAAACACTAACCTCTGAACCAAAATGGACTGTTGAACTCTGCCTTGCTACAGGAACCCAGTGACTCTTTTCACATGGCTGAGGACGGATTGTTAGCCCCAAATACTGGATTTCGTCCCATTCTTCGGAACTAAAAGGGGGGATGTTGGGACCACACAGCCATGGGTGTTCAACACTAAAGCTCCGGTACATACTTTCCTGGAACCTTTCAAAATAAAGTGCATTAACCTTCTTCCAGCACAGCCAGGAAATGGGGTAACTGCGTACTTCCTGTGGCGCCAATACCCAAATAAAAGCCCCACCTTTCCACAAGTCTTTCTCTTCCACACCGATGACCATCGGGTCAGGAGGGAACACAGCGCGCTGAATGTCTTTTGCTGGCAAAAGGACATAAATTCAACTGGATCCAAGGACCGATCATTTGCAAAAGTTAAGTAGAATGAAATACTGTCTGTGTATCTGGTATTTTCATTCATGAACGGAGAAATTAAGGTGTAAGAGTTGCTTACATTTTCTCTTCGAGGCCCCACAGAAGCAAACGGTGTTCGAGAGAAGCTGTTTCGACAAGCCGAGTCTGGAGGAAAGACGACGGCCCGCAACCGTGTTTACGGTAACGAACAGCTGGTCACCTTCTGATCGGAGGAAACCGAAGAAGTTAGCGGGAAGCTAACTCTTTGTTCACGACTGATATCTTCTTCAAACTTCGCCCTTGGACAACCTCAACAGGTTCAGAGTTTGGGGTTTGGGCAGATTAACAGATTGGTTTAGGATGAAATGATCTAAACGTTTTCATGTTATGAAGTTTGTTTTGTGGAAGTCGGCTATCTTGGTGCTAGCATGCTACCTGTAGCACCCAGGCCGGTTCGGGTTCTTTGTATGTTTTAAAGCTAAGATAAACTTTATTTAAAGGGTGGTTTTAACCAGAACATTGCTCATAACGCGCCGTCAGCGCTTATGCATTTTAACCCTGGTATTTTAAAGGTATGTGTTGATTCTGGCGCTAAGCTATCTTCTAGCTTAGCACTTTAGCTAGCTTCTTTGTTAGCCCAACGGCCAGCCGGTAAGAACACGTGTGCTAGCATTAAGGCTAGTCAACAGAAAGGTTGTTAGTTTTCAAGCTAGTGAATAATAGTCCCTGAACATCATTTGCTAGAGTTGATAACTAAGTAAACACCATTAAGCCCCATTTCTCCAGAAAGATTTGGCTCTTTTCCAAAATACTCAATAATATTTCTTCAAATATTATTTTAATAAATAAAGGCAGCTAATTAGACACCGTTGAGAATTAGTCATCCAGGAGGTTGGTTTTATTCAGCAGATTATTATTTAAAACATTATTTTATTAAAATAATATTTAATCTGATCTTGCATTGTGAAGGGTTGTCTAAAGGTTGCTGATTATTTTCTAAGTTAGTTCCAAAACTAACTTAACTTCACTTCCAGATTCTTCAAGATAATCCTTGGTTCTCAAACATAAACATTGCATGGTAATGTTGCATCACTCTTTTTGGTCATGATTTTCAATCATCTTTAATCAACTTGTTTATATTGTACATAGTCCGTTAGTCTTCATTATTCTTTAATTCTGCTTGGTAGTTTAGTTGAATTGTTTTAGCAAAGTAAAGAGTTTGTTGATTGAAATATGTTGGACTTTGAGTTGACTTATTTTTGTTAATAAATTCTTGTATTTTAAGAAATTGTGTGAATTCATTCCATATATGTGCAGAGTTTATGCTGTTCAATAATGTCAGAGCTCGTCTCACACCTTTCTATTCTGTCCTAATACCATCACCTTACTGGGCTGGTATTCACAGGACAATCCTTAACAGACCGGAATATTATTTGGTAAAATATTAATATTAAATAATATTCTCAGATTCATATTTACAACATACGTTTTAATTAGTTTGAGTTTGAGGGGACCACTACTTTCAACCCTGGTTTTACCCTAAGCTCAGATTTGCTATAGAGGAGTTTTGATTTGACCACTAAGCAGTTGTCATCCTTTTATGGAGTGGAGTGTCTTAAATGTGCTTTTAATAACTGGTGAAACCTTGTTTAAATTACACAGAAAACAAGTGAGAACATTTATCCGCTATGACGAACATCTCAAAGAATGAAACAGAACCCAGTCTATCTCCTTGTGACCTTGTCTATGTAAATAAAACTGGTTTGAATTGTTTTGACTTGCCGATCAATCAGGATGTACGCGTTCATATCCAATGCAAATAATATGCGTAATCAAACACCCCCTAACAGACAACACTTATTCCAGCAGCCCATCATCTCCAGTATCAGACCAGCCAACAAGTCTGCAAACATGGTGAAACATCTTCTGTTTGTCGCTGCTGCATCAGGCAAGTCTCTGAAAATAAATATGCATTTATATTGCTGTTACTCAGGTGTCTGTTCTACAGAAAGAACCCTGTCATTATGAAGTCCTTTCATATTCATGTTTTAGGTATTTGCTTCTACTGAGGCAGATAGAAGTTAAAATCTTGATTTATATTCTTGTTTGTGTCCCTGCAGCTCTGTGTGCCATCTCCTCGCTTTCCACTCGTAAGTACCACTTTATTTATGAGCAGAAGACCTGGCATGAAGCTCAGAGTTACTGCAGGGAAAGATACACAGACCTGGTGACCATTGGGAACATGGAGGATGTGAATATTCTGAGAGGCATGGCAAATCTCACCCGATTGGTCTACTCAACAGGCAGCTCTGTAAGCCACACTTTACTGTTGATTTTAACATTTATCTACAACAAGCAGAATGAGATGTTTTTAGGTTCAGACACACACACACACACACACACACACACACATACATAAATATACATGTAAAGCATTAATTTAAACATACTTTCAAACAATCTTACTTTATACTTTGTTACCATAAAGGAAAAATAACCTCACAATTATAATTATTGACAAACTTTTCATAAATGTATCGAATAACTCAGACGACCCGAAATTTCAGCCAGACACAACAGGTCTGATTCAAAAGTTTTTTTGAAAGCTCTGGAAGATGATCGGAAGGAAACCACAAGCGGTGGTCTCTGAGGGCTGACAGATAGGTTAGTGGCTGAGCAGAGTATGAGAATAGTGTCAAACTCAGAATAAAAGCCACTAAACATTTCAGTATCCGTTGAGAGATAAGGAAACTGAATTTCGGCTCTTCCATATGATGATCCAGTGACAGCCAGAAAACGTCACATGGGCTCACAGGTTTGTACTCCCAGTGAGAGTGAGCAGAGTGCGGTAGTCAGGGGATGGAAACTGGGTCAAAGCTGAGAAAGCAAAGTCAGGCAACAGGATCCGAGGAAGAAGCTTGAATCGCTGGTCAGGACACCGAAGCAAGGTCATGAACGGGGAGGCAGATTCAGGCAGACGGACACAGGGGTTCTCTGGGGGCCTTTGGATGTCTTTTGTTCGGATCTGCTTAGTGTCTGTCTCGGGTTGGGTTTTTATGCAATTCAGTTAAATCTTTTCAATTCAATTCAGTTTTATTTCTATAGCGCCAATTCACAACACATGTCGTCTCAAGGTTCTTCACAACAGTCAGGTTCATACATTCCTATTAAATCGTAACTATTGAACAGTTCAGTCAGATTCAGTTATTTATTCAAATTGGATAACAAGTTTTTCTATCTAAGGAAACCCAGCAGATTGCATCCAGTCAGTGACTTGCAGCATTCACTCCTCCTGGATGAGCATGTAGAGACAGTGGACAGTCACTGGCGTTGACTTTGCAGCAATCCCTCATACTGAGCATGCATGTAGCGACAGTGGAGAGGAAAAACTCCCTTTTAACAGGAAGAAACCTCCAGCAGAACCAGAACCAGGCTCAGTGTGAGCGGCCATCTGCCACGACCGACTGGGGGTTTGAGAGAACAGAGCAGAGACACAAAGAGAACAAAGAAGCACTGATCCAGGAGTACTTTCTATGGGAAGGAAAAGTAAATGTTAATGGATGTAGCTCCTTTAGTTGTTTCATCTAGAAAGAAAGAACAGATAAACTCTGAGCCAGTTTTCAAGGTTAGAGTCTGAAAGAGAGAACATAGAGTTAGTCACAGTAGAAGCTCAGTCAGTAGCCATGTCTAGGAGAGAGAAAGGGTTAAACACTGAAAGACAGGGCCATGTGTATCATCGGTAGAGGGTGAGCATTAAGTTGTTGCCAGCAGAAGCTCGGACGATGTCCCTCTCCAGAAAGGTGTCACAGGTAGACACAGAGTCAGGCCAGGTGTAGCTTCTAGGAAGAGAAAAGAGAGAACATAAAGTTAAAAGCTGAAATAACAGCAAATAATGCAAAATTGGAGAGTAGTGTGAGAATGTAGCAAAGAGGGTGAAAGTGGTCATTATGTCCTCCAGCAGCCTAAGCCTATAGCAGCATAACTACACAGATAGTTTCAGTTCAGATTATTTAGTTAAACGGCGCTTATTTACAACAATGTCGTCTCAAGGAACCTCATAAAGGGTCCCACTGATGGTCATTGTTATATTAAAAACCACAATGATTGGGATACCTCTCTCTGTCAGACTGATTATAACCATTGGAAAAGAGAAGGGGTCATACAGGTAGCAGAAATGGAGGGTGTGTTTGGACCTCAACCATAACTGAGCCGGTTTAGGCTAAACCTGACTCCCACTTACTCCAACCAACAGGGAGGGAGGAAGGCTCCCTCCCTGATTAACTAAGCCACTTTAACTATAAGCTTTATCAAAAAGGAAAGTTTTAAGCCTAGCCTTAAAAGTAGACAGGGTGTCTGCCTCACGGACTAAAACTGGGAGCTGGTTCCACAGGAGAGGAGCCTGATAACTAAAGGATCTGCCTCCCATTCTACTTCTAGAGACTCTAGGAACCACCAGTAAACCTGCAGTCTGAGAACAAAGTGCTCTGTTAGGAACATATGGACCAATCAGATCTCTGATGTATGATGGAGCTAGATCATTAAGGGCTTTATATGTGAGGAGGAGAATTTTAAATTCTATTCTGGATTTAACAGGGAGCCAATGAAGGGAAGCTAAAATAGGAGAAATATGATCTCTCTTTTTAATTTTCATCAGAACACACTCCTCTCCTTCTCTCCCTTTTTCCTTTTTGCCCCACCTCTCTCTTTTTTGCTTCTTCTTTTTTCCTTTTCATTTCCTTCTCTGTGTTCATAACAATTGAAATAATCCCAAAGCAGTTTCTAAGTTTCTTTTATAAATATCAAGCAGAGCATTAGAGCATTAGCTGTAATGCTCTGCTTGTGAAAGTAAATCTGTTGGGCTTCTTTTTGTTCTGAGTGCTACTCTGATGGACAGGACATGGGAAAAAACAACAACTGGGGGTTACAATGAAATTGAGAGTGGTCACGCTGGACATTTAAGAATGTTTTCTCTTAAAATAGAAATATGATAGATGAAGTGTAATATAGACTGCAGAAGGCATGATATGTACAACTGAAAATATTCACTATATAAATATATGCAAGGAGGAATATGTATATCAGTATTTACATAACAGTTAAATAACATTTTTAAAGTGAATAAATTATTGTTAAAGGATCAATAAAATTAGAAATGCAATGTAACCATTAATTGAACATTAATTGAATCAGTGATGTCTGGGTTGGTTATGGTCAGAGAGGCTTGGGGGGGTCTGTCAGTCAGTCGACAATTAGGAACATCTGACATTACTAATTGTTTTGTTTTGTTACATCAGACATTCAAGCAGCATTTATGCTACCTTATCTGTATTTGTCTAAATCTTTGAGTTCTTTAACAATCATAACTCTGGTTCGGTCCTTGGGTCGTATCATCACCTTACAATTTCTGGTCCATGTTGCTTTGATATTGTTTTGTTTAACTTGTCAAAAGCTAATGCAAGTATACCTCAGTAGTTTTTTTTTTTGCCTGTTTATGTAACTCAGTTTTATGCTTTCGGTTCCAGAACCAGACAATTGTAGCAGGTTTTGCCATCTCATCCTTTGTAGGAAGAGTGTGACAGGCTTCGATGTAACTACTCTACACGAAGGCCTGGCTTACAGTCACTGACCTTAGGTTAGGACTGGTGGTCAGTCAAGTTTCATCGTCCATTGCTTCTTTTCTACTGGCTCGTTTTAGGCGAGTAATTATCTAGACCACAGCCCAGCCAGAACTTATAAAATAAGGCTCAGCGGTTCTGATATGATGGGGGACGGGGGCGGCAGAAGACATAGAGAGGAGAGATGCTGCTGTCTGGATGGTGAAGCTCCAAAGTTTCCTTGAAAAAGTTACAATTTTGGGAAGTTCTTGTCTTATCCATGGCAATAAGGAGAACCAGGACTTTAAAGCCTACAGCCACGGACATCTGACTATGGTGAAGTTAGTCTTGGGTTAGATATTTGTGCTCCATGGATTCAGCGGGGTCTTTCTCCCTTTTGACCTGATGAAGGCAGTCTGACTATGGCCAGCTGCTCTCTGCCTGCTCCCTCCTCCTGCAGACACTGGTTCTCTTAAGGACCGTCAATAAATGTCAGAACCAAACACGCTGCTTCATGGTGGTTTGTTTTGTGTGTTTTAGGGGAAATATTTGTGTGTCTAAACAGCCTTTTTTATGTGTGGCTGGTTTAGGATGTTATTAAAGTTGATGTGTCCTTTTTCTTTTCTTTCAGCCTTCAGGCATGGGTTATGATTAAAACCTATAAATATATTTGGGTCTGACCCAGTCTGGCCATTGTGGTCCTTAATATTATTGTAATCTATTGAGATTTATTAACTTGTCCATCCACTACCTCTTGGAAAACCTTCTCCTTTCTCCTGGTCCCACGGCCAATCAGTGAACAGCAGTCTGTTCTCGTCATGTGCAGTCCTGACTCAGACCCGGTCGGACCTGCTCATGAGCAGGGACCAAAAAAGTAGGTACGGGTACGGAAAAAACAGTAATGGAAATGCTCGCAAAGCGGGCTGAGTAGAGTCGACTAGGACCAAATCAAGCCAGTGGAAAAGGGGCATATGTCTTTATGGACCTTGTGGTCCATAATGGTGATGAAACAGCAAGGGAACATCCCCAAACTGTTATGGGTCTTATGTCATATTTCTTTTCCACATGCAGTAATGTGCAGCCCTTGGTTTCAGCTGTGATTGTTTTAAAGTGCTTTATAGAAATTAAATCTGGTATGGTGTGGAACATGAACTTGGCCAAAAGGTCATGTTATTCTGAAGCATTTGGTGGAATATAAATATGTACAGAAATCTCTTCTTGGTTTAAAATTTTTAATCAGAGAAAATGGGTTCTCAAAAGACTAAAATTGTGATAATCCCAGCAGCAGCTTGGATGTGAACATTTAAGCTAATATAAATTCCTGGTAATAAAGTCCTTTCACCATGTCTGATAAATAGCTATGTCATATTGTCATAAAAACCCATTCTGCATCAGGTGTTCTGGATTGGACTGTACGACGACGTGAACAGCTGGAGGTGGTCCATGTCAGACCCAAACTTCTACCAACATGAGGAGAACCAGTTCAGGAACTGGGAAGCTGGAGAACCAAACAATGAATTTGGGATTGAGTTCTGTGGACGAATAAGTTTGAACGGATTGTGGAATGATGTGCCCTGCTCTGGCAAATTAAATGCGGTTTGCTTTAATGTCAGCGGTGAGGATTTAATTAATTTCAGAACATTAAATTAAAGACTTCAGATGTTAACTTCGGTCTCTATGCTTCTTATCGATGATTCAAGATGACACATTTTTAGATTTTCTTGTTTTAATGCCATTCGTACTTGGTCTGTTTTCAGGGACGACTCCCTGGTTTTATAACACCAGCAGTAGCATGAGCTGGACTCAAGCTCAGAGCTACTGCAGAGAACATCACACAGATCTGGCCAGTGTGAGACACATGTCTGACAACCAGGTGATAAAGAATTTGATCACAAAACCAGTCTGGATCGGTCTGTACCGAGACTCCTGGAAGTGGGTGGATGGAAGGAACTCATCATACAGGTACTGGAACACTGGGGAACCCAATAATAACAACGGGAAAGGGGAATGTGCTGCTGCAAACTTTGGACAGGCTG
>NC_061794.1:48018913-48086413 GCF_021462225.1 Girardinichthys multiradiatus | reverse complement strand
CTGCTGAAGAAAGTAAATCATCTTCATTTATTGGACCAACACCATATCCCATTATAAATCATTTCCAGCTTTATCTGCTTGGTAAAAATGATAAAAACAATCAATGAAAATGCGGTGATATTCAGGAAATATTTATTTGTTTCAGCTGAAACAGAAGCTGAAGGACGACGGAGTGAAAGGAGACATCAAACTGAGCTGGAGGAAGCACTTAGATGGAGAGGTCTTCCAGAAGCAAAGGAAGAAAGATGAGCTTTAAATGTGATTTTTTTTATTTCAATCTTTTTTGTTTAAGAAGGTGTTTTATCATTTATTCTCTTATTTTTGGTCTGTGAATAGAAGACGGGGCTTCAGTGCTGCTGGGGCATGGGTTATTAGAAAATAAATAAGACCAGCGTTATATTAGCTTTGCATTTAAAACAGACTATGTTTAATGAGATGAAAGAAGACATCTAACTGAGCTGGAGGACCAGTCAGATGGAATGATCTAGAAGAAAAGAAGCTGGAAACATGAAGATCTTCCTAAGGATTTCTCCTTTCTGCCATTTCAGATGCTGCTTTCATATTTTCTTGATATATACTGACTAATTTGTTTAATATGGAGATAAAATTGAAATTGTTAGGATTTTAACAATGAACTGTGATAATTTAACTGAATAAAACATCAAAACGCTTGCTTAGAAAGATGAGGATGATTCATCACCAGATCTTTGCTTCAAGATTCTTAAAATTGATCATTTTATTCTCAAACAGTGATTTCAGCTTTTCAGTGTCTTATACCAAGACCTGAACAAGAGGATTTTGCACATTAATGATGCTCTTAGTCAGACTGACACATTTATGTAGGATCTCTGCTCCTCCCCTTCTGGTTGGTTCTGGCAGCTCATTGTCTGCAGCTGCAACGTATTCTCCTAATGAGCTCATGGGCTTCTTAAGGTAGCTGCTGATACAGACCTTTGCTGGAACATAACCTCAGTTATGTGGACTCCTGTCTGTCTGCCTATCCGTCTGCCTGCCTGTCGACCTGCCTACCTGCCTGCCAACATCTGGTAATACTCCCTCCTAAGGACTGCACTGTAAATATTCTCATCACCAGTACTCTCTCTCCTTGGATTCCTGGGTTTACCTCCTCCTCCTCTGGCTTCTGGACAACTCCAACTCAAGATTCCTTAAGACCTCATTTACCGTCTTATCCTGTGTGCTGAGTCTGTTTCATCCTCTGGTTTTGTTCTAATTCGACTATCTAAGCAATTCATGATAGTATGTTCCAGCCACCTAACATGTCGAAGAACAATTCAGATGATGAACAGACTTCCTTAAAGGAACGCCTACAATCTACTGAAACCATGCTTCAACAGCTACTGCAACAACAAAGGACTACGGATTCTCATCTCACAGAACTTGGTGGTATGGTTCATGCTTTAAGCGAAATCATAACCAAACTCTCACCTGCCTCGTCCAATCATCCAGTTCATTTAGAGAATCCTCAGCCACCCACAATTCTATCTTCTGGGATCCGAGAGCCCGACTTCCATCCGTCTGAACTGTTTGATGGTAATCCTAATAACTTTGGTGGTTTTTCTCTCCAGTGTGAATTAGCATTTAGTCGTTCCCCCTCCCTTTTCCCTACTGCTGCCTCCAAGATTACTTATATTGTTACCTCGCTAAAGGGATCTGCTCTGCGCTGGGCGCACGCCTATTTGGCATCTAACCCTGTTGAGTCTCTTAGTTATGCCATTTTTTTCAGTCACTTCAAGAGAGTCTTTGATCAACCACTCCAGCAGGAGGCAGCGGCTAAGAAGATACTCACCCTCAAACAGGGAAGGAGAGCGTTGGCGGAGTTCGCCATCGACTTCCGTGTGGCAGCGCAGGAAGTGGGTTGGGATGAAGCGGCACTCAAGGGTATTTTTGTTAATTCCCTTGCAGATCAAGTAAAGGACCGGTTGGTTTTGAGAGATGAACCCGAAAGACTGGATGAATGAATCAACCTATCGATCCGCATTGACAACCGTCTAAGAGAGAGACAAACAGAAAGGAACTACAATTCACAGTGGCAGCACTCTCTGGCGCCTCGAACCACTTTCCTCGATGCACCCACTTCCTCTTCAGAGGGATCTGCGGAACCGGAGCCGATGCACATTGGTCACACTCGACTCTCCCCAGAGGAACGACAACGCCGCTTTGAGGGTGGTCTTTGCCTATATTGTGGACAAGGAGGACATTTTATCACAAGATGCCCCAAGAAGGTCAGGGGACTTTGATGAGCATATCTCATTCTTCCCCTGTCTCTCGTCTGTGTTTTCCGGTCACTATTATTGTTGGCCAAGAGAAGTTTCCTGTTGACGCTTTTATTGATTCTGGTGCTGAACAGAATCTTATTTCCTCGGATCTGGTTGATAAACTTCAAATACCCTCTCAGCCTCTCAACCATCCCCTTTCTGTCACTGGCATCACTGGTCAAACCATGTCTCAAGTGAGATTTAAAGTGCCCCAGCTTCACATCATCACCTCTAGTAACCATCATGAATGGGGTGAGTTCTTTGTTGTCTCTTCCATCTCACCACAATTAGTTTTGGGGTTTCCCTGGTTGCAGAAACATAATCCTGCTATTAATTGGGTGGAGAGCAGAGTAGAGAGATGGAGTAATCTCTGTCTCCAGAACTGCTTAAAAACTGCTGTCTCTCACTCTATCAAACAACTCAAACCTTCTGAGCCTGTTGATCTGTCCAAAGTTCCACCTGAATACCACAATCTCGCACCTGTGTTTAGCAAACAAGGGGCTCTTCCTATACCTCTGCATCGCCCCTATGACTGCTCTATTGATCTCCTCCCAGGCGCTCCGCTACCATCCAGCAGACTCTTTAATCTCTCCGGACCCGAGAGAAAGGTCATGAAAGAGTACATTGAGGATTCTTTAGCATCTGGGATCATTTGTCCGTCTACCTCCCCTATTGGCGCCGGATTCTTCTTCGTGGGTAAGAAGGACGGCACATTAAGACCCTGTATTGATTATAGAGGATTGAATCAAATCACTATTAAAAATTAATACCCACTACCACTTATTGATTCCATACATGAACAATTACATTCTGCCAAGATCTTCACTAAACTCGACCTGCGCAATGCTTACCATTTGGTCCGGATCCGAGAAGGTGATGAGTGGAAAACGGCTTTCAAAACCCCCCTGGGACATTTTGAGTATTTGGTTATGCCTTTCGGGTTGACTAATGAACCCGCTGTTTTCCAGGCTCTTATTAATGATGTTCTTCGTGACTTTCTCAACCTCTTTGTTTTCGTTTATCTGGATGACATTTTGATTTTTTCCCAGGACCTAAAACAACATCGCCAGCATGTCAGAGCAGTTCTCCAGAGGCTTTTTGAGAATCAACTCTTTGTTAAAGCCGAAAAGTGCGAATTCAGTGTCACATCTGTGTCTTTTTTGGGTTTTATTTTTGAGGCAGGCAGGTACAGGACTGATCCCGAGAAAACCAAGGCAGTGGCAGAGTGGCCTACTCCAACTGATCGCAGGCAACTTCAAAGGTTCTTGGGATTTGCACATTTTTATAGGAGGTTTATAAGGAACTACAGTCAGGTCAACTCACCTCCTCTCTGAAAACGTTCCATTGGACTCCTGAGGCAGAAAGGGCATTTGGGGAATTAAAGACTCTATTTTCTTCAGCACCCATATTGACCCATCCTGATCCATGTGCACAATTTATTGTAGAGGTTGATGCTTCTGACATTGGAGTAGGGGCTATTTTATCTCAACGGTCTCCTCTGGATGATAAAGTACATCCATGTACCTATTTTTCTCGTCGCTTGTCTCCAGCAGAGCAAAATTATGATGTGGGCAACCGTGAACTTTTAGCCATCAAGTTGACACTTGAGGAATGGCGGCATTGGTTAGAGGGTACTGAAATCCCTTTTGTCATTTGGACTGATCATAAGAAACTCTCCTACATTCAAAATGCCAAGAGACTTAACCCCAGACAAGCCCGTTGGTCTCTGTTTTTTGCTCGTTTTCATTTTTCTATCTCCTACAGACCCGGTTCCAAGAACATTAAGCCTGACGCTCTCTCTCGCCAGTTCTCTCATTCTGACCAACTCAAGACTGAAGCTTCCATCCTACCGGATTCTTGTATTGTGGGCGCCCTCACCTGGGCCATTGAAAAGGACATCAGGGAGGCACAGAGGTCCGAACCTGACCCAGGTACTGGCCCAGTGGGCAAGCTGTTCGTTCCCAACTCTGTCGTCGATAAAGTTCTGGATTGGGTGCACAACAATAAACTGACTTGTCATCCTGGGGTGACTCGTATGATCACATTTACCAAAAGGTTTTTCTGGTGGCCGACTATGAACCTCAACATTAAAGATTTTGTTGCAGCTTGTCCCACATGTGCTCAAAACAAGAACACTAATCAACCCCCTGCTGGTCTTCTTCAACCTCTGCCCACCCCTAGCCGCCCCTGGTCCCACATTTCCGGTGATTTCATCACTGGTCTCCCGCCATCTGACGGTAACACAGTCATCCTTACTATTGTTGACAGATTCTCTAAAACAGCCCATTTTGTTCCTTTACCTAAGCTTCCGTCTGCATTGGAGACAGCCCAACTCATGGTTCTCCACGTTTTCCGCATCCATGGCATACCTTTGGACATTGTTTCTGACCGAGGCCCGCAGTTCATCTCGCAAGTTTGGAAGGAGTTTTGCAAAGCTCTTGGTGCCTCCGTAAGTCTTTCGTCTGGATACCACCCCCAATCTAATGGACAGACAGAAAGATGCAACCAGGAACTTGAAGTCGCTTTGAGGTGCGTTATAAATGACAACCCCTCTTCTTGGTGCAAACATCTCACATGGATCAAATATGCTCACAACACACATACTTCCTCTGCTACTGGTTTGTCCCCCTTTGAGGCTTCACTGGGCTATCTACCTCTGCTGTTTCCCAGTGTTGAATCTGACATTTTGGTCCCCTCTGTTCAGCATTATGTTTCCAGGTGTCGCAGGATCTGGCAACAGACCAGGAGGACCCTCCTATGCACTCTGGAACAAAATAAGAGGTTCGCTAACCATCACTGTTCTGCTGCACCTGTCTACCGCGTCAATCAGAGAGTCTGGCTTTCCACCAGGAATATTAAATTAAAGGATACCTCTAGAAAGTTGGTCCCCCGTTTCATTGGCCCTTTCTCATCGAGAGGATCATCAACCCATCTGCGGTGAGACTCAAACTACCATCTTCCATGCACATTCACCCTACTTTCCATGTTTCCCAGATCAAGCCAGTCTCAGAAAGCCTCCTGAGTCCTCCCACCAAGCCCCCTCCCCCTGCTTGACTCATTGATGACCACCCTGCATATACGGTCAATCGTATCTTGGATGTTCGGCGTAGGGGGCGTGGTTTTCAATATCTTGTGGATTGGGCAGGATATGGACCTGAAGAGAGAACCTGGGTTCCCCGTTCTCACATCCTGGACCCTGGTCTCATCACGTCCTTTTACAAAACGCCATCCTGAAAAGCGTTCTGGATTGCCTGGAAGCAATCGTTGAGGGGAGGGTACTGTAGGATCTCTGCTCCTCCCCTTCTGGTTGGTTCTGGCAGCTCATTGTCTGCAGCTGCAACGTATTCTCTTAATGAGCTCATGGGCTTCTTAAGGTAGCTGCTGATACAGACCTTTGCTGGAACATAACCTCAGTTATGTGGACTCCTGTCTGTCTGCCTATCCGTCTGCCTGCCTGTCGACCTGCCTATCTCCCTACCTGCCTGCCAACATCTGGTAATACTCCCTCCTAAGGACTGCACTGTAAATATTCTCATCACCAGTACTCTCTTTCTCTCTCCTTGGATTCCTGGGTTTACCTCCTCCTCCTCTGGCTTCTGGACAACTCCAACTCAAGATTCCTTAAACAAAGTCTACAGTAGAAATAAACCTCATTTACTGTCTCATCCTGTGTGCTGAGTCTGTTTCATCCTCTGGTTTTGTTCTAATTCGACTAAGCAATTCATGATAATTTATAGTTTGGAAGGCAAACACACCTGGATGTAATCTTCAAACCAGATATGAAATGAATGCAGCCTCCAATAAAAAAGCACCATTGCTGGATTTCTGGGCTCATCTGCCCGGTCCAAATCTCTGGGAAATAGATTGATGGATGAAGACCATATCATGCCTGATATGATGGGAATGCTTCTCTGTCCCACCATCACCTGCGGTCATGGGATCTGAATCGTCACCAAATGAAAAAGGTCCTGGAAATCTGAGGATTTTTCAGGGGTTTGACGGATGGTTCATATTACAACTACAACATAATTGCAACATATTACAACATAATTTCGAATGTTTTACTTATTATTCTGGATACAAGTAGTAAAATGTATAAAACGTCTCTATAAAAACAGTGACTTTCTTATTAGTTGTGACCTTCTGTCAATGGTACAAATAAATGAAATTAAAGCTCCAAAAAACTTGTTTAACCAACTGTGCTGAATGTATTTTTCATCTCATAAAAGGGAATCTGGTCAAATCAAAGTGCTGATTTCCACGGTAGGACTCCTTCTGCATATGACATAGCCTTTGGTCACGACATTTACCCTGCATTCTTTAAAATGTACAATTGTGCACAGCATGAAATTAATATAATGAAAAGAAATCGAACTAAATTATAACCTTTTATCTCCAACTGGAGGAATTTTATTTAAAAAAATTAATTGGCACTGAAAACCAATGTAAACAAATGTGCAAAAAATGTATCTAAACTACATGCCAAGAATGAAGCAGCATCTGACACTAACTTATAATAAGCTTAGAAACACAATGCTAACACTGTAATGATGCATGATATTTAGTTTGCAGAATAAACGTCTCACCATGAAGAAGAGAATAAAGTCTCAACCCAAGTAGTGAAAGTCTGGGTCCTTTAGGTTCCAGATGGTCCTGCCTCCTCCTAGATGTAAAAATATAGATAAATTATTTCCTACTGTACACAAAAAATAATAAAATAACATACAAAAGCAATGATGTAATTCTGTACCAGTAAAGTGGTACTGGTAAAGGCCTTCAACCAGTTCCACAAACAGAACTTGCAGTCCTTTTGTTCTAAGAGGGGGTAATATAACCAGTTGAATGAATCACAAATAAAAATACTGACGCTCCACACAACACTAGCTACAGACGCAAAAAACTGTAAAGCATTGTTGAAATAGCTGACATGTAATGTAAACTTACTGGAGATAAAAAGTAACACTATAACTTTCCAGTTAACCTGGTCCAGAAGAAGAAATTCCCCATCTTCATCCACTTTAAAATCCACACTGCTGTCCAAAGAATCTTCTACTTCGAGCTCACTGCCCTGCAAAATTGTTTCCAAGGCTTCCAAGTTGTACATTTTACTCTTCTGTGACATTATAATGTTCGAGATACACGGAAAAAACACGAAACAACAAGCAAGCTCTGTGCGTAGGCGTGCAGTGAATTATGGGACCGGCAAACGACACATTAAGACATGCAATATCTCCCCAAAAAGGTAGGATTCTTTACTTTCCATTGGTACCAACCATGGGAGGGTGGGAAAAAATGTGTTTCCTTTAGCATTTTATATGTAGACTCAGAAATGACTGAAAGACCCCCATATTGTGTTTAACCATTTTAGCAAATTGCTTCGTAAACATTAAAGCCTCCTTTTGTGAGGAATTAAAACCTGGTGGTGTTTGTCCTTCACTATTAAGCTTCCACTTCGTCGGGTTTAAAAAGACCCTTCAGGTCTTCAGAGACCTACTGTCTTAGAGTTCTGACTGACTCCAGGACCAGAACTAAACAAGGTGAAGCAGCATTTAGCTTCTATGCTCCTTAGCTCTGGAACAAACTGCCTGAAAACATGAGATGTGCAAAAACTGTTGGTTCCTTTAAATCAGGACTAAGAACCTTTCAACACATTATCATGCTGTCATGTTGTTGCTCCTTAGAGTTGTGTCTAACCTGCTTTGTCCTTTCAGAGCTGGTTGGCTGAGCAGCTGATGACACAACATTGGGACAACCTAAGTCCTCCTTACAGACAACCACCAAGCTGTCACTCACTTCTTTTATCCACCTGTTGGCTTTGTTACTAGTCAGGTTGTGACACATTCATGGTCCAGTTTTAAGTTTGCCTTTAGGTTGGAATTGAGGGACAGGGAATTTCCTGGATCCTTTGATCAGCTGTTCGGCTGGTTTGAGGGATTCCTCCTTCTTTTGCTTTTTTGACCTGTGGTAAGCGGAGATGTGCGGTTGGTGTGGGGGCAAGGTTGGCACTATCTAACGTAGGCTAATCACAAAAAACATTTTCATATAGTGTCAACATGGGTTTTCTCCTGAAAGATAATTTTCCTTAGTAATTTTTCTTAGCTCCTTTTCCTAGTAAAAATGAAAATAAACATTTAACCATCTGACCAAAAATTTGTTAAAAATTTTAATTTTGTTCATTTTTAGGTTTATATCGGGCCTTCTCTCAAGGCTTTTAAGATCCTTATGATTTACCACTGGTGCTTCCAAAGTGAGCATTAATGTCTCTGATTTATAAGGCCTGTACGCTAAAACCCTTTTGGATGATGTCTTTAAAAAGATCCTATCTGATTTAAATGTCCCGCTGCAACCTTGATACATGAAGTCTTACTCCAGTAGAAGTAGAGGTTTTCTGGGTCCATCTGCTACAATGCAATGGTTTATGTTTTTAACTGAGATTACGACACATATTTAATGGTTTGTAGAAGATATATGTATTTCAAAGTTAGGAGAGTCTTTTTACTGAGCACTGAGATGAAAACCACCAACATATAAAGATGCAAATTAAAGTTGCTAAACTGTTTCCACAGCTTTTTGCATTGAACGTTGTTGCAGTTCCAGCTAAAACTAAAACGAAATTATGAAAATAGCACATTTGCTTAACATGAAAGGAATATCTGCAGCCACACACTGGAGATGCAGAAGAGGAACTCACAAAGACGGAGAACGTTCTTCTGTACATGTGTGCTGTCTTAGGTAGGTCACTTATAAATAATAATGGATAGACATAGACATAGATGAGAGGAAGCTTGGCATGCATGAAGCTTCTTATTCACTTTGCATGTTGTCTACTTCACACACACACACACACAGAGAGAGAGAGACCAAGAATCTAGGCAACATCACAGGAGGATAGAGATTACTGCATTTCTTTACATTGAAGGAAGTCAGTTGCTCCACAGCAACAGGATCTAATCTTTCTTCTCTACAGCAACATTCAATAAATGACAATATAACTCAACAGTTCATCTATTCCAGTAACAAGTAATTACAACAATTCTGCAAAGCAGAGTGGGCCAATATTCCTCCACAGTGCTGGAAAAGACTCATTGCAGTTCATCACAAACGCTTGATTGCAGGTGTTGCTGCTAAGGGCCCAACCAGGTATTGGGTTTAAGGGACAATCATTTTTTCACACAGGGCCATGTAGGTTTGGATTTTTGTTCTCCCTTCATAATAAAAATCCTTCATTAAAAACTGCATTTTGTGTTTACTTGTGTTGTCTTTGACTAATATTTACATTAGTTTGATAATCTGAAAAAATTTAGTGGACAAACATGCAAAAAAATAAGAAATCTGGAAGGGCGCAAAAACTTTTTCACACTCCTGACAGATAAGGTTTTCGGGCTTTAAGACAAGCTAAAACTAAAGCTGAAGGAAGTATTTTAAAGTTCATTGTCTGAGGTCCAGAGAACCAGTGAAAGGACTTTAGAACTGGGCTGATGTTCTCTACCTTCCAGGTTCTAGTGAGGACCAGGCAGTGGCGTTCTGGATCAGCTGCAGCTGACTGATGGATGATGACTGACTGACTGACTACCTCCCACTTTGATGTTATTTTTTATTTAAAAACTGATTGTCTAAATAAAACAGATGAGAACAATTTGATACATTTGAAACAGAATATCAGAAGCCTTAACATAGCTGCCAACATCGGCTGATGGCAAAGAAGGACACCTTTATGTAAGGCAAGGCCAGTTTCTTTATAGCACATTTCATTAACAAGACGATTCAAAGTGTACATTAAAACAAGACTTGGACCTTTATGTGCCTCTGAAGGTTCAGGTCTGAGTCCATCACTGCACCCAGGTTTCCAGCCTAGATTAATTAGCACCCACAAAACAAGCTGTTCTGCAGGATCTAGGGAGATGACCACCGGAAAATAAATTTAACTCAAAAGGATGCATTTTAAGTGCATATAACAAATAAATAAGCAACAAAATGATCATAGATTATTAAAAAGTTAGATTATTGACTCACGACCAGCCTTTAACCTGAACTTTCAGAGTCAAATTTGAAACTTAATTTCCCGTATTTATTTTTCTTTTTATACACTGAGCACAACGTGTTTATCTTGACTATATCATTCTGTACTTTTATCACAAAATATCTTCTGCACCATATAACCTTATTTTGTAGCAAAGCAGGTTACCCTGACAAATTTACCAGGTAGGTCTCACTGAATCAGTTATCTTCAGAAATCTGAGTAACCAGTGACTATTCTACAGCGTAAAGCAACTATATCCAGAAAAAGAGTTATAAACTCTTTATAGTCCAAATGAAACCATGAGCAGAGAATATAGTCATAGGAAGAATCATTTGTACGTCTGCATGTCACCACTGTGATTTATGACAGAAATTATTCTTACAGAGTTAAGATTAATGAGATTAACTACTATGGAAGCAAATGTGTTCCAATCGTACTCGTACTCATACTCGTCGTCTTCCGCTTGGTCCGGGTCGCGGGGGCAGCAGACTCAGTAGAGACGCCCAGACGTCCCTTTCTCCAGACACCTCCTCCAGCTCCTCCAGGGGGACCCCACGGCGTTCCCAGGCCAGCCGAGAGATATAGTCCTTCCAGCGTGTCCTGGGCCTCCTCCTGGTGGGAAGTGCCTGGAACACCTCCCGAGGAAGGCGTCCAGGAGGCATCCGGTATAGATGCCCAAGCCACCTCAACTGGCTCCTCACCCTATCTCTAAGGGTGTGCCCGGCCACCCTACGGAGGAAGCTCATTTCAGCCGCTTGTATCCGGGATCTCGTTCTTTCGGTCATGACCCAAAGTTCATGGCCATAGGTGAGGGTAGGAATGTAGACCGACCGGTAAATCGAGAGCTTCGCTTTTCGGCTCAGTTCTCTCTTCACCACAACGGACCGGCACAGTGCCCCCATTACTGCGGCAGCCGCACCGATCCGTCTGTCGATCTCCCGCTCCATTCTTCCGCCACTCGTGAGCAAGACCCCGGGATACTTAAACTCCTCCACTTGAGGCAGGAACTCCCCTCCAACATATAGAGGACAAGCCACACTTTTCCGGTCGAGAACCATGGCCTCGGACTTGGAGGAGCTGATCTTCATCCCAGCCGCTTCACACTCGGCTGCGAACCGCCCCAGCACATGCTGTAGGTCTTGGCTAGAAGGGGCCAGCAGGACCACGTCATCAGGATTAATTGGAATGTATGTACCTGACTTTTGTGAAGTTCCTTGAGACAACATGTGTTGTGAAATGGCGCTATATAAATAAACTGAATTGAAATGAATTGAGTCTGCAAAAAGAAGAGACGAAATCCTCTGGTCCCCAAACCAGAACCCCTCCGGCCCTTGGCTGCGCCTAGAAATCCTGTCCATAAAAGTTATGAACAGGACTGGTGTTAGTTAGATATTAATTAGTCAACTCAGGCAAGAACGATACAGAGTCAGTTTTACTTGCAGCAAGGGTAGCTCACTTTGCAGTGCAGCCTACAAAGTGTTGGCGCTCCTCTCTCTTTATTTATACATGCTGGTTCACACAAAGTTCAACAAACATTCAGGGGTTGTGTGTGCGTGGGGTCAGAAAGGTTAGGGTTCATGTGTCTTGGTTATAAACAGAGAGGGAGAGTGGGGACTTGGTAGAGCGGCCCCAGATGTTGCTGATAAAAGCATAACTCACTCCTCTCCCCCATCTCCCTTTTTGTGGCATGTGGGAGGGAAAAGCACTTTGTCCAGACATGAGTGATAAACAATACAAAAGTTTTCAGACCCTAACAACCGGTGACAAAGGGCAGCCCTGCCGGAGTCTAACATGCATCGGGAACAGGTTCGACTTAGTGCGGACCAAGCCGAGGTTCGACTATCGGCCGGACTCTCCTCTCCAATACCCTGGCGTAGGCCTTACCAGGGAGGCTGAGGAGTGTGATCCCCTGTAGTTGGAACACACCCGCCATGCAATGTTGAAGAGGCGTGTCAACCATGACAGCCCTACAACATCCAGAGACTTGAGGTACTCAGGGCGGATCTCATCCAACCCCAAAGCCCTGCCACCGCGGAGCTTTTTAACCACCTCGGTTGGTTGGGTGATGAAAGTTCACCCAGGCTAATGAAATTAAAATGTATTAATAAAATGATTTTTCATTTTAAAGTCATAGCTACATTTTCTGACTCATAAATGAAATTGCTAATAGATCTTTCAAACTGCGTTTTCATTTTCTTCTTCAAGACTGCTCATTGTGTGACACAACTAAAGAGAAAACCAAGAGGAAAATGCTTTTTCGTTATCATTCAAATATTGTTTCATAAATCAATTTGACTTCGCAATTCCTAGCGGTGCAGGAGAGTGAAGTCTGTAACAACTCTTCTTCTCCTGGCCCAGATTGCACCATTACGCATCTTGTATGTTAGGGAGCGGCATGCATTGATCCCAAGACGAAATGAGAGAGCGAAGATTGTGTTCAGAGACAGTCGGAAATCACCATGTCCAAATCTGTACCAGAGCAACACAATCTAATAGTAAGTCTCTGAAGAGTGGAAACAGCAGTTTCAGTCCTGCACGTTCAGACCGCTTGTTTTTGCAACTAAATTAAAATTTGCCTTTTTTTTTCACTCAAATAAATATAAATAATTTCCCTTTAGGTACCAATAGGCTACTTCTGATGTAAATTTAGCCCGAGGTCGTTTTCAGCAACAGCTATTAAACCTAATTAAAACAGTGGCTGTAATAGTTTAGAGATTTAGTGCACCCCGATACAAACAGCTTGAAAGTTGATTACATTAAACTACTAAATAGTAATAAACACTTTATGCTTTCACAGAAATATGTAATAATGTATACATAAAAACATTCACATGATTCAGCTGATACCAGGAAAGTCAAGTCCTGAGAAATGTGAGAAATTCAGGAAACAATTTAATAACACATCTATTATAATACATGTATACACATCTATTACATGTAGTTACATCCACAGCTAATACAAGTCCTAATGAACTTTGTATCATAATAATCATTACTTTATGAAATACTTTATGTTTGTTTAAATTACACAGAAAACAAGTGAGAACATTTATCCGCTATGACGAACATCTCAAAGAATGAAACAGAACCCAGTCTATCTCCTTGTGACCTTGTCTATGTAAATAAAACTGGTTTGAATTGTTTTGACTTGCCGATCAATCAGGATGTACGCGTTCATATCCAATGCAAATAATATGCGTAATCAAACACCCCCTAACAGACAACACTTATTCCAGCAGCCCATCATCTCCAGTATCAGACCAGCCAACAAGTCTGCAAACATGGTGAAACATCTTCTGTTTGTCGCTGCTGCATCAGGCAAGTCTCTGAAAATAAATATGCATTTATATTGCTGTTACTCAGGTGTCTGTTCTACAGAAAGAACCCTGTCATTATGAAGTCCTTTCATATTCATGTTTTAGGTATTTGCTTCTACTGAGGCAGATAGAAGTTAAAATCTTGATTTATATTCTTGTTTGTGTCCCTGCAGCTCTGTGTGCCATCTCCTCGCTTTCCACTCGTAAGTACCACTTTATTTATGAGCAGAAGACCTGGCATGAAGCTCAGAGTTACTGCAGGGAAAGATACACAGACCTGGTGACCATTGGGAACATGGAGGATGTGAATATTCTGAGAGGCATGGCAAATCTCACCCGATTGGTCTACTCAACAGGCAGCTCTGTAAGCCACACTTTACTGTTGATTTTAACATTTATCTACAACAAGCAGAATGAGATGTTTTTAGGTTCAGACACACACACACACACACACACACACACACACACATGCACACACACACATAAATATACAGCGGTTGGACAATGAAAGTGAAACACCTGGTTTTAGACCACAATAATTTATTAGTATGGTGTAGGGCCTCCTTTTGTGGCCAATACAGCGTCAATTCATCTTGGGAATGACATATACAAGTCCTGCACAGTGGTCAGAGGGATTTTAAGCCATTCTTCTTGCAGGATAGTGGCCAGGTCACTACGTGATACTGGTGGAGGAAAACGTTTCCTGACTCGCTCCTCCAAAACACCCCAAAGTGGCTCAATAATATTTAGATCTAGTGACTGTGCAGGCCATGGGAGATGTTCAACTTCCCTTTCATGTTCATCAAACCAATCTTTCACCAGTCTTGCTGTGTGTATTGGTGCATTGTCATCCTGATACACGGCACCGCCTTCAGGATACAATGTTTGAACCATTGGATGCACATGGTCCTCAAGAATGGTTCGGTAGTCCTTGGCAGTGACGCGCCCATCTAGCACAAGTATTGGGCCAAAGGAATGCCATGATATGGCAGCCCAAACCATCACTGATCCACCCCCATGCTTCACTCTGGGCATGCAACAGTCTGGGTGGTACGCTTCTTTGGGGCTTCTCCACAACGTAACTCTCCTGGATGTGGGGAAAACAGTAAAGGTGGACTCATCAGAGAACAATACATGTTTCACATTGTCCACAGCCCAAGATTTGTGCTCATTGCACCATTGAAACCGATGTTTGGCATTAGCATGAGTGACCAAAGGTTTGGTTATAGCAGCCCGGCCGTGTATATTGACCCTGTGGAGCTCCTGACGGACAGTACTGGTGGAGACAAGGGAGGTTGAGGTGCACATTTAATTCTGCCGTGATTTGGGCAGCCGTGGTTTTATGTTTTTTGGATACAATCCGGGTTAGCACCCGAACATCCCTTTCAGACAGCTTCCTCTTGCGTCCACAGTTAATCCTGTTGGATGTGGTTCGTCCTTCTTGGTGGTATGCTGACATTACCCTGGATACCGTGGCTCTTGATACATCACAAAGACTTGCTGTCTTGGTCACAGATGCGCCAGCAAGACGTGTACCAACAATTTGTCCTCTTTTGAAATCAAATCTGGTATGTCACCCATAATGTTGTGTGCATTTCAATATTTTGAGCAAAACTGTGCTCTTACCCTGCTAATTGAACCTTCACACTCTGCTCTTATTGGTGCAATGTGCAATCAATGAAGACTGGCTACCAGGCTGGTCCAATTTAGCCATGAAACCTCCCACACTAAAATGACAGGTGTTTCAGTTTCATTGTCCAACCCCTGTATATATAAAGCATTAATTTAAACATACTTTCAAACAATCTAACTTTATACTTTGTTACCATAAAGGAAAAATAACCTCGCAATTATAATTATTGACAAACCTTTTATAAATGTATTGGTAATGTTCTTTCCCTGACTAAACATAGTTATCCATACCTGTTGTTCTACTCCCTTGGGGAGATGGGTGGTCACTAGGTGGGGTGAGGGTGGCTGCATTGCTGTTGCCTCCTACATGGCTGGAATGACCTTCTGTTTTGATGGTCATACACTGCCCACAGCACCACCCAAGACACATTGACCCCCCCTTTTGATCGCACACTGAAATGTGATCAGGCATTGGAGGTGGTGTGAATGGTAGCTTGTCTGGTGGAGGGTCTACAGGTCCTTCTCAAAGAATTAGCATATTGTGATAAAGTTCATTATTTTCCATAATGTCATGATGAAAATTTAATATTCATATATTTTAGATTCATTGCACACTAACTGAAATATTTCAGGTCTTTTATTGTCTTAATACGGATGATTGTGGCATACAGCTCATGAAAACCCAAAATTCCTATCTCACAAAATTAGCATATTTTATCCGACCAATAAAAGAAAAGTGTTTTTAATACAAAAAACGTCAACCTTCAAATAATCATGTACAGTTATGCACTCAATACTTGGTCGGGAATCCTTTTGCAGAAATGACTGCTTCAATGCGGCGTGGCATGGAGGCAATCAGCCTGTGGCACTGCTGAGGTCTTATGGAGGCCCAGGATGCTTCGATAGCGGCCTTTAGCTCATCCAGAGTGTTGGGTCTTGAGTCTCTCAACGTTCTCTTCACAATATCCCACAGATTCTCTATGGGGTTCAGGTCAGGAGAGTTGGCAGGCCAATTGAGCACAGTGATACCATGGTCAGTAAACCATTTACCAGTGGTTTTGGCACTGTGAGCAGGTGCCAGGTCGTGCTGAAAAATGAAATCTTCATCTCCATAAAGCTTTTCAGCAGATGGAAGCATGAAGTGCTCCAAAATCTCCTGATAGCTAGCTGCATTGACCCTGCCCTTGATAAAACACAGTGGACCAACACCAGCAGCTGACACGGCACCCCAGGCCATCACTGACTGTGGGTACTTGACACTGGACTTCTGGCATTTTGGCATTTCCTTCTCCCCAGTCTTCCTCCAGACTCTGGCACCTTGATTTCCGAATGACATGCAGAATTTGCTTTCATCCGAAAAAAGTACTTTGGACCACTGAGCAACAGTCCAGTGCTGCTTCTCTGTAGCCCAGGTCAGGCGCTTCTGCCGCTGTTTCTGGTTCAAAAGTGGCTTGACCTGGGGAATGCGGCACCTGTAGCCCATTTCCTGCACACGTCTGTGCACGGTGGCTCTGGATGTTTCTACTCCAGACTCAGTCCACTGCTTCCGCAGGTCCCCCAAGGTCTGGAATCGGCCCTTCTCCACAATCTTCCTCAGGGTCCGGTCACCACTTCTCGTTGTGCAGCGTTTTCTGCCACACTTTTTCCTTCCCACAGACTTCCCACTGAGGTGCCTTGATACAGCACTCTGGGAACAGCCTATTGGTTCAGAAATGTCTTTCTGTGTCTTACCCTCTTGCTTGAGGGTGTCAATAGTGGCCTTCTGGACAGCAGTCAGGTCGGCAGTCTTACCCATGATTGGGGTTTTGAGTGATGAACCAGGCTGGGAGTTTTAAAGGCCTCAGGAATCTTTTGCAGGTGTTTAGAGTTAACTCGTTGATTCAGATGATTAGGTTCATAGCTCGTTTAGAGACCCTTTTAATGATATGCTAATTTTGTGAGATAGGAATTTTGGGTTTTCATGAGCTGTATGCCAAAATCATCCATATTAAGACAATAAAAGACCTGAAATATTTCAGTTAGTGTGCAATGAATCTAAAATATATGAATGTTAAATTTTCATCATGACATTATGGAAAATAATGAACTTTATCACAATATGCTAATTTTTTGAGAAGGACCTGTATGTCGTTGGGAGGGCCTTAGCTCCTTCTCCCCTGGCAGGAAGAGTGACTTGTGATGGGTGCACTCAAGCTGATGTGGTTGCTGCCCTGGGTGCCTTGTGGCCTAATGTTTTGAAAGTGTGACTTGGATGGATGTGATCTGCGTTTGGCTTAGGGATGTTTGGGGCTTTAGTGAATTTCAGGGGCCAGGCCCTACATGGTCCAGGTTTGTGAATTGCTGGGGGCTGTTCAGGGGTGCACTGAAAGTGTGTTTTGGACAAGGAAGGGACAGGGTGGCATGTTGGGTGCTGATTGGTGGCACAATCACTTTTTTGGGTGTTGTTGAGTGAATATAATGGGCTTTGGGGACACTGAGGGCCAGCCTGTGCTGTTCCCTGCGTTTTGGCCCCTGTCTGCCCATTCTACAGTGTGCTGGTGGGGCTTGTCTCCACTGTATGCTGTCAATGGCTAGATTCCCACTACCACGTCATGCCCCGAATGAGATGCATGAGTGAAGATGAGTGAGGTGCAGAATAGAATTAGCAGTAAGGTCAGAAAAGCCAAACACCAGCTACTAGTTGACAGGGAAGTCACTTAAGACTGCAAGACCAGACACAATGCTGTCCATTGCCTGATTTAAGAATGTTCCCACATCCCTGCTCTTTTCTTCACCAGGTACATGAGACCCACACCTCATGCTGGATTCACACATTCAGTCACTTCCTAATGCTCATGAGGATTAATTCTGATAGGCTAGTTCTCCAACTTTTGCCATCTTTCCACACAACTAAATTTAGATCTGATTTCATCTTCCTCTAATATGTTCTTTTAGTTCTCATCATTACAATGGAGATTTTATTACATTCTCACTGTGCCAGATGAGCACCAGGAGAACCCTTAATGGAGAAACAAGATAATCTGCTAACCTGAAGCACAAAAGGTGCAGCAACACAGGTGATCAAGCTAACACTTGGCATTCATTTCAATGATTTATCAGACTAGAATTACTCTTACAGGACTTTTAAAAGCTCGGTGGACAAAATGTCCTCATCTGGTCACCTCTAGAAATTACAACAAAGTTTACAGGCATTGTAATAAGTTACTAGGAGATAAGATCAGAGTCACTAACCTGAAGTAATGATAAAAAAATCCTTGATTTCAGCCCGCCTGGATTGGACTCCACGAGGATCTAAACACCTGGAGGTGGTCAATGTCAAACTCTAGCTTCTACCAACATGGTGAGGAGTTGTACAGGAACTGGGCAATGGGAGCTCCAGACAACAGTAATGGGAGAGAAGCCTGCGCATCAATAAATGGTGATGGAGTCTGGGACGACGTGCCGTGTTCTTTGACCTTAAAGTCAGTCTGCTCTGATGTCAACGGTGAGAATCTGATTTAAAACAGAACCAGAAAATGAAGGGTTTGTGACTCATGCTGGAATCTCTGCCTCTGCTAACCTCAACATGACAGTTCTTCTTCTACAAGTTTATTTAGTCATTTATTTTAAAATACTGCATGTTATAATATGCCACAGATAATAACCTAAATTTTTCTAAACGAACAGGTTAGGTTTTCATTTCATTTCATTTATTGATTCATGTAGCGCTAAGTTAACCAGCTAAGGTGACCAAAGCATTTCACAGTTAGAACACAAAAACACAGTGAGAATCAAACAAAAAAGAAAAATTGCAACCATGAAAGCAAACAACAGGAGAATGTGATTAATATCTGAGCAGCATTAAGTAACTGTTGTTGTCATGACTAGCTGGTCCTTGAGGCTAGAGCTAATGGCTTGTTAGAGACAGGTTAGCAGGGTTCAGCAAACATTTCAATTCAAACAACCACTCTTGCCCCTAAAAGATATATTTCATAAATATGTACTGAATGTAATGTTTTATTTTGAAAACTAAGGAAATTAAATATTATTCTTTATTCAGATTTATTTCAATTTTCAGATTTTTAAACAAAACTAATCTAACTTTTACAAACAGAGGAAAACTCGTTATCTTGTAGAATGAGGCCAGCTGAATGAGCCAAAGGAATGAAAAATGGATAGCCCACTTAAAAATATAAAGCACGTATTTTGAAGCTAATAAACATCAAATTACTTTTAAAAATCTTGTACCATTGTTGTAGATATCTTTTGTAGATATTTTAGGCAGAGATTGCATACAGAAGAACTGCTAAAACCGCCCGTTCTTATTACCTTTACTGTATAAATAAAAAATGTTTTACTTGGTTTTGTAAGAACCACATGTGAACCCGGAGCCTGGGACTGCAGACCCCTGGACTAGAGAAACTGTCAGAGATGACAGTTTCTCTAGTGATGCCGTTTGGCTGATTTTTACACTGGGTTACTTTAATTAGGTAGTTATTAACCAGAAAGTCTTCAGTGTTCTCAGTACTTGTTTCACACAGGAAGATTAATGGTGGTGCACCACCGCCAACCTCCATTTCCTGTGTAAATTACCTCCCTCTGCAGATGTGACAATAATTTAAAATGACATTTCCAAAAACTAGTCAAATGTTTTTGTGATAGGAGTTAGTTTTAGACCAGTGAAGAACAACAAATCTAGACTTTAAGAGAAGTTTCCAAGCGAGTTGTCTACTGCAGTTAAGATACTGACTGCTTATAAGCAACAAACAAAACCTCGTTTTACTTCCTGAACTATCCCTTTTATCTATGTTCAGGGACAAATGTGAGTTTCACCTACATCAGCACCATGATGAACTGGTTTACCGCTCGGAACTACTGCAGAGAACATCACACTGACCTGGTTAGTGTGAGAAACCTGGCAGAGAACCAAGACATTCACAGGCTGAATCCAGCAGAATCCCTTTGGATCGGTCTTTTCAGAGACTCATGGAAGTGGTCGGATGGAACCAGAAGATGGTTTACATACTGGAAGACAGAAGAACCCAATGGAGCAATGGACTGCTGTGCAGCAGCAGTCTTTGCACATTATGGGATGTGGGAGGACTGGGGCTGTGCTCAAAGGATTGGATTCATTTGCTACCGGGGTAAGCCCTGCTCCAACCTCTAGGTTCAATGTGTAAATAATGTTGCTCCAGTTTCTGAAGGAATTTAATTATAATTATTACATGGTGGAGTTTATCTGTGAATGAAGATGGGCACAGATGTTCTTCAGAGATCTTTCTAACTGCTGATGATGGCTGTTGGTTTTTGTAGACGTGCCAGTTTTAAAACAAGAGGTGAGACTGAAGCTGGTGAAACTGTCCTCTTTGGACCTGAATGACCCCAATGTGCTGGAGGACTTACTGAACAAGGTGAAATTATGACTGCTTTCACTTTATCAGCTTCTCAGTTTGCAAACATCCATGGTAAGTGAACATTATACCAGGACAAGCTAAGTAATTTTGGCTTATTGTGTCTCAGTTGCAGCAGAAGCTAAAGGAGCAGGGGCTGAATGAAGACATGAAGATAAGAAAACTGAGCTGGAAGAAGCAGTATGATGGAAATGTTTTCCACAAGGAAAAAAAAAAGTAGACGTTAGTTTGGGAGAACAAGACCTTGCCGCAAAGGCTGTTTGGTTGTTTTGTGCTTTTAGTTAGTGATTATCTTCCTGCCATTTTATCCATCTGTAATATTTATGTGATTTAAACACACACACACACACATAGACACACGGGGGGGCTCTGTCGCTCAAAGAGGTTTTCACCAGTAGCTTCTTTACTTCCCTGCACATATTACCCAGAGTACTTTTAATTAAAAGGCTGCACAGTGGTGCAGTTGGTAGCACTGTTGCTTTGCAGCAAGAAGGTCCTGGGTTCGATTCCTGGCCAGGGGTCTTTCTGCATGGAGTTTGCATGTTCTCCCTGTGCCTGTGTGGGTTCTCACCAGGTACTCCTGCTTCCTCCCACAGTCCAAAGACATGCCTGTTCGGTTAATTGGTCACTCTAAATTGCACCGGCTACCCTGCGACCCACTATAGAATAAGCAGTAAAAAATGACTAACTGACTTTTACTTAAACTCTTCATTGTCAACAAAAAACAGGAACTGAGGAAGATTTGCGTCATTCTGACAAATCTTTGATTACGAGGTCTTCTAAATCCTATTTAATTTTTAAAAACATATTAAAATGATTGAAAACTAAAAAATTTTAATTGCTTCAGATATGTGATCTTGCAGCCCTACTGTATGGCCCAGGAGAACGCAGGCCAATGCAGGCCAAAGTTATCCCCCATATATATATATATATATATATATATTGCCACTGTATCTCTGTGTCTCTCTTGGTCTCTCGCTTCTCTTCTGCTCTCGGTGGGGTCAGACGCTTTTCCACTCTCTCCTTGATCCTCCCCCATTTTTTGCCCTCCTTCAGCTTTTTGTCTGTTTTTCTTAGAGCCTCTGTTCGCATATCCTCCTAATTTGTTCATTATGGATTTGGTCACCTGGTCTCTCAACTCCCCGATATGGCCTTCACAGGCTTCTTATCCAAACGTTTCTCCTGGATGTTCTGTAAACACGATGCTCTGCCCCAGCAAACCCCCCTCATCTGTGAACTGAACTTTATGGCCATTTGATAAAACTTCCATCTCTTTTTCAAGGACAATGGCACCTTCGTCAGTGTTGACAGTCTAATTCTTTGCACACATGATCATACTTAAATATTGGCACCCTCACGAGTCCACCATGCCCCTGCAAAATCTTTGCTTATGTGTGTTGCTTTCCCATGCTCCTTATTTTTACCTAAATGTGGATTTCATTTCTTCCTTTCTTCTCCTTTTCATAGATTTTTAGATTTACCAGTGAAAGGAAAATATTACTAGTTTCTTAAAAAATTTGAACAAAAGCTGTTTTCACACCAGTGACTCATCTTCCTTAGTTACAACTCAGTGATTGCTTAGTTGAATTTCAATGGATGCAAATGACAGTTATTATGGGACTACAACTGCATTATACCAGCGAACCCAATGATCATTCTCTCTTAGCAGAATATGCTTTCCCCTACATAGAGGACTTAATGATATAATTACCTCTTTAGAAAGATTGGTTTAGAACCAGCTCTTACCAGTAAAACCCAAAGGATTATTAATGTTTTCTGTATTATTGTAATATTGACCAGAGATTTTTAGATTTCTTAGAACGATTGTAGTATCATTTGATTTGTTTTTCTGTGTCTGTATCTGTGATTGTATTGTAATTGTATGTACAGCGCTTTGAGTGTCTTGTTACTGAAAAGCGCTTTATAAATAAATTTACCTTACCTTACCTTATATATATATATATATATATATATATATATATATATATATATATGACAAAATGTTGCTTTTAAGGAATAAAACAGGCTTTTAACTTGCTTTAAAGAGAAAACTGATTTTTGTTCCTGTGTGTTTGCTGTTGTATTCTATTCAATGTGTCTCCTATTTATAACTCAGCAAAAATCAATACAGTCAAATATTCAACAATCAGCAAACCTCTGATGGTTTGCTGAGACTTCGTCCCAACACCCTAGACCCAGAACACAGGTGTCAAAGTGCAGTCCTAAACTGTAATTTAATCAGGTTTGATGGTGTCACTGAAAGGCCTTATGAAGTTTAATTCATAGAAACTGATGCAGGAAGGATTGCGTCTGTTTTTTGGGGTTTTTTAGTCTGAGTAAACATCCAAATTAATGCGATAGTCCTGATAAAGTTTTTAATGTTTTTATCAGAAACACTGTCTGAAAACGTGTTATTTTTGGAACCTGAAGGATTTTCTAAGGAGAATGCTGAGGACCATGGGCTCGCTCTTTCAGGAATCATTTATCTATAAATATTAAATTGGTGATGTTTTGGCCTTGGTCTAACTGTTAACTGGAGAACTATTCTCTGTTTAACCCCACTTTTAAACATGAACTATCCCTTTAAGGCTCTGTTGCCCTCTACAATATGGCGGCTTGTTGGCGTACGGAGCTCGTCCAATGAAAACGTTTCACCGGGCGTCAGCGCACTGAGATGACGCACGCGTGCGTCGGCAACTTCCTGCTTCCTGACAGCAGAACCTCAGCAGCAGTTGTCTCGTTCTTCAGGTCGAAGGTGGACTTTCTGTCTCCGTGTCCACCTGTCTGTCCACCTGTCCGCGTCCATGCGCGCTCCCGTCTGCGCGGCGCTGCTGCTGTGGTTGCTGAGCGATGCGGCGGCTCGTCGGTTCTCAGAGGAGCAGATGGCGGCTGTCAGGTAAGCAGGACAGGTGTTTGTGCAGGTGAGACTGTCTAACAGCGGGTTGGTCCACAGCAGGAGCCTCCAGGTCAGAGAAGAACCAGAACAATCACAGGTTTCCGGTAATAATGCAGAGTAACAAGGGTCAGGGCTCATTTCCATCTGTTTGGTTCTCCCCTGGTTCCCTGTTCTGGTCTTGTTTGCTGGTTCTGTTGTAAGTTTGCATGTTCCTGTATGCCAGGGTTCTCTCCGGGTACTCGAGCTTCCTCTCTCGGTCCAAAAACGTGCAAGTTGGTCCAACTGGTCTTGCTAAGTTGCTCTTAGAAGTGAATGACCATGGTTGTCTGTCCCATGTGTCTCTGTGATGGACTCCCAACATGTCAACCTCTAACCACTGCTGGAGCTGGGCATCCGCCACCCGGGACCTATAAGCCGGTATCGTCTGTTTATCAGGGGTTCCCCAAGGCTGTGTTTTAGAGCCCGTTAAATTTCCAGCCTTTAGAAATGGATCGGCACCGGGACAAACTGCAGCTAACATACATTCAGACAATGTTTTCACAGAAAGTTTTCAGAATTATCTCTGCTGAAACTTGAACTACACACTTTACACTAGAAATCAAAAATTGAATAATTTTTCTGTGTTCTACTGTAGAAATATTATTTACACGCCAGCTTCTTTGTCTCATTTAAAGACCGGACTCAGTTTGTTCCACAGCATCACGCAACTGCAGGATGTCCGACTCATCATTTGTTCTTTAATACTGAAGATGGAACCAGTCACTTGGTCCTGGTATTTATGATTCTGGATCCAAATGTGAAAACAGAATCGGGTCAAACTGAGCTTTTCTTTTTGCTCCAGATCTTTGAAATAATCCTAAAAGTTTCTTTATCTTTTCTGCTCAGAAAGAAACTTGCAGATGTTTTATGTTTTCTCGTATCAGTGAAATCAGTTAAATATTTGACATCTTGCATTAGAGTCCTTCATTGTTTTATTTATTTTTCTGGCACATTTTTCATGTGAAACTGATCTCGTTTATGTTCTGGCCGACCTATTGACCCGGGTCAATCATCTTCTGGTTATGAAGAGCAGAGAAAAGGTGTGCTTGTCTGATCACGGTACAAGCATTAAAAAGAGACAGAAATAATATTATTATAAACATGAATATGAGATCTGTAGAACATTACGTGTTTGTGTGAATTCACCCAGCCTGATGCGTGCAGCTGCAGATCTGGAACACTGACCCGGTTCTGTAACGACCCGGAAGCTACATGTAGGAAGTCTGATATTTGGTCTTACAGCAACAGCTTTCTTGTTTTGGATCTAACCTGCAGACAGCGCATCAGGTCCATGTTCTACCACGCCTACAACAGTTACCTCAACAACGCCTTCCCCTACGATGAGCTCCGCCCACTCACCTGTGACGGACAGGACACCTGGGGCAGGTGAGGCCACGCCCAGACAGTTTGTGCTTGGATGTAAAGAACCGGTTTGAACGGTTTCATTGTTAGTGATGTTTTGGACTTTATTTGTGGTTTATTCATTAGTTAAACAGCACAGAGTAAATGAATGTTGTTTTTCTCTCATCTCTATGGAAGAAAATAAAGTCCATGTTTGTGTTTTTGTGCCTTTAGTTTCTCTCTGACTCTGATCGACGCCCTCGACACGCTGCTGGTCAGAACCAACGCCTGTTTTTACTGAATTCTGTTAAAGTAGAAGAGTTTTCCTGAAGTAATGGATCTGCAGCGCTCAGATCCGATTCGAGACCACATGTTGGGGAAGAAAAGTGACATTTCAATGTTCTCCTCATGAAGGTTCTGGGAAACCGGACCGAGTTCCAGCGGGTGGCGTCGCTCCTCCAGGACACTGTAGACTTCGACATCGACGTCAATGCATCCGTGTTTGAAACCAACATTAGAGGTGAAACGGGGCTGTGGTTCTGGTTCTGGTTCTGATGGGAGGATTATGAGTTAAACTGTTTTTTTTTTGTTCTTTTGGTTAGTTGTGGGTGGTCTGCTGTCAGCTCACCTGCTGGCGGGTCGGTCCGGGATGGAGCTGGAGCCGGGCTGGCCCTGTTCAGGACCACTGCTGAGGATGGCCCAGGATGCAGCCAGAAAACTGCTGCCGGGTACGGATATCCTCACAGAGTCCAAACGGGCTTCTGGTTTTCTTCATGTTCACATTTACAGTGAAAACTGTCCATTAGTTCAGAAAGCTGCAGTGGGCCGGGCAGCTCCTGCTTTTTGCCACAAATTGAGCAAATTGAGTTCTGCAGAGTTCTGACCGGAAACAACATGCAGGTTTCATGTAAATCAGAAGCTCAACCTGGACCCATCTTTCCTGCAGAACTATGCAGAACAGGGAACCTTTGGATCAACCACTGAAATAAACCTTTTAGCTGGTACTGAAACAAGGAGAAATAAATTCTAATCCTTCCACCAACAATCCGAAACCATCAGGTTTGACCTGGAATGAAGAAAGAAAAGAGCTCCGACTGTTGGAGGTTCTGGGAAATCCTTCCGGACTCAAAGCAAAGATTTTATTCCTCGTGGGACCTGTTAATTATGGTTTCATTTTTAGATGACATGCCTCCTCCTGGTCCAAACCCAGTTGGTCCTCAGAGTCCTGCATGTTTTCCATACTTCACCACACCTGGTTCAAGCTGACGGGTCATTACTACGGTTCTGCAGAATATCCAGACCTCCCTAGTGCAGTACTACAGAAATGGGAGGGTCCAGGATTCTCGTCCTATTGCTGGTCTGGGTCAGATTAACTGGATGTTGCTGGTTCCACCTCCCCAGACAGCTTGAGCTCTGGAACCCAACTCCCAGTAAGAGTACTGGACTCTCTCCTGCTCTGGTTCTGATGGGAGGGGGCTCTAAGCTGAGCACTTCAGTGTTCGGGTGTTCTCCCGTGACCAAGAAGGTTGTATCTCTACAGCCTTCTGCTCCAGAAGAGAAGGTTCTGACGTGAAATTACCCGTCCATCTTTAAGTTTCTGGATGGCGCCCTGGGATGGGAGCCATCTGGGGATTCTGTTCTGTTCTGGACAGGTCTGGGTTTTCCAACAGAACCTTTTCACCTCCATGAAGCTGTTAAGGTGATGGGTTCCTCTGAAGGTGGTGTGTTGAAGCGGGAAATATCTAAAACATGCAGGAGAGCATGGATGGAGTATTCCAGAGCAGACACTTTGACATGAAACAGAACCAGAGCAGTGGTACTGGTCAGATTTTAGTGGGTTCTCCACAGATAACTGGGTGAAGAAGTGAAATCCAGGCGTCCATGACAATCATGAACCTGTCTTCTGATTTCCAGTCAGAATGTCTGCTCTGAAAAAGACCTTGAGAGGTCAACGTCCTCCATGTTCAGTTTTACCTGAAACTTCCCAGGACATAAATCTCCTCAGAGCGTCCAGAGGTTGTAAGACTGGACCTGAAACCAGTTAGAGGTTCTGTTTCTGCAACCTGTAGCTGGTAGGTGTGGTTGTGTCCTGAAGGTAACTCGTCTGAATGTTTCCAGCGTTTGAGACGCCCACCGGGATGCCGTACGGGACGGTGAACCTGATGCACGGCGTCAGTCCCACCGAGACGCCCGTCACCTGCACCGCCGGCGTCGGAACCTTCATCCTGGAGTTCGCTGCATTGAGTCGATTAACCGGAGACCCGACGTTTGAGAATGCAGCTCGCCGAGCCCTGACTGCTCTGTGGAAGACCAGATCTGACATCGGCCTGGTAACTCTGAACCCCGACCTTATCATCCAGTACCAGAAACACAAAGGCGGTTTGGGCCCAGATTCTGTTCTGTTCTATTTTCCATCCAAGCAGCCAGAATGTCTTTTAACCTTATTAAAGAGCTCTTGATCAGTAGTTCTTCAGGCTTTCTGAAGGTTTTCCAGAGTTTTTCTTTAGTCTTTTAAAGTTGACCTTAAAGTCCAAAGGAACCTTCAGAAACCTGGAGAACTGTTGCTACAGAGCACTTTAGAAGGTTAGAAGACGCTAAATGTAAAGAAAAGTGGGTTGACTTGGACCGTTTGGACTGACCCGTTTCTGTACCTGTTCAGGTGGGGAACCACATCGACATCGTGACCAAGAAGTGGGTGGCCCAGGATGCTGGGATCGGTGCCGGAGTCGACTCTTACTTTGAGTATCTGGTGAAAGGAGCCATCATGCTGGAGGACGAGGAGCTTCTCGACATGTTCCGTGGTAAAGTTCTGGATGCTGGAGATCCTGACAGAAACCTCCTGAGATGTTTGACCATGAAACCATTTAAACCTGCAGAAAACCAGCTTCATCCTCTCATGATGTTTCCTCAGCATACGATAGAGCCATTCAGAACTATACCCGCTTTGATGACTGGTACCTGTGGGTCCAGATGCATAAAGGAACCGTCACCATGCCGGTGTTCCAGAGTCTGGAGGCGTTTTGGCCCGGCCTGCAGGTAGGTACACCTGAGGTCAGACCTGAGGTCAGACCTGTGGAGCTGAGAGTTTATCTGTCTGTCTGTGTTTCAGTCTCTGCTGGGGAACCTGGACAGCGCCGCGAGAACCTTCCAGAACTATTATTCTGTGTGGAGACAGTTTGGAGGTCTGCCTGAGTTCTACAGCATCACTCAGGGTTACACTGTGGACAAGAGAGAAGGATACCCTCTGAGACCAGGTGAGATCCAGGAGTCTTCAGCCACATTAGATTAATTATGCAAACTATTTTTTTCCTATAATGTTTTTTCTTATTGTAGATTTACTGATTGTTTCACTTCTACATGCTTTTATCATCACGGTTTGCCTAGTTTTGCTCCATTTATTGGGGTTTCTGCTCCTCCACCATCAGTTTCAGCCTTTCTGTGGAGGAGGAAACGCTTGGAGGCTGCAGACGACCAGAGCGGTGGACATGGTGGAGTGTCCTCTTTGTGTCCTTACCAGCTGGTGCAGTCATGATTTTCACTGATCATGACGAGCTGATCACAATAAGACTCTGTTAAGTCATATAATTACGCCTTTTTCATCCTCCTCATTCCCAGAGCTAAATAATAATAACGTTTCTGCTTTAAAACTGAAGCCTGAAAAACCTTCTTCAGTCGCTGAGCAACCAGCAGAGCCGAGTCCGCAGCTGCATGCTCTCCTCTCCAGGTGGGAGCCCTGATCTAGCAGGGAGTGCAGTTCATCCTGTTTCCCATATGCAAACGGTCTGACTGTGGAACATCTAGAGGCGTGCAGCAGCTTGGAGAGATCCTTCTGGCTGAAGGTCACTCAGCAGTAGGACAGGATGTGGGTTGCTGCAGCTGAGCTGCCTGCCTGGTCCGAGTATGAGGTTGTAGCCCTGGCAACGGGCCGGTGTGTCCAATCCTGCCTCTGACTTTGTGATGGCCAAGCAACACAGACACATGCTAGGTCCACGCTCCATCTCTGCAACCCACGAGACCTCTGGGATGCTTCACTAAAAGATCTGAAAGCAGAGTCCAGGGACCTCAGTGTTTCATCATTTAATCCTTTCATTTTTATAAATGTTTAACTTGTAAGAGAAACTTTACATTTTCATCAATATTTTGTGTTCTTCTCATCGTTCCTTACCTCCATGCCATGTGCATTGAACATCTGAGATGTTTAAAAAGCTGGGATGACTTTAAATTGTTTCTATGTGTCAGAAACAGATTTCATCCAAACCCTCCATCATCTGTGTTCGTTTCAGAGCTGATAGAGAGCGCCATGTACCTGTTCAGAGCCACAGGGGACCACACCTACCTGCAGTTTGGCCTCGACGCCGTCGAGTCCATCGAGCAGATCGCCAAGACGCCCTGCGGATACGCCAGCGTGAGTCAGAAGGTCACATGACATCCCTGGGGTCTCATGTGTCCAGAAATAATGGAGTCACTGGTCCACGCTGAGGTGGTTCACTACAAGTTAAACCTGCTGCAGCTCAGGTTTAACTTCTTATTCTCATGAAGCCTGAAGCAGCTGCTCCCCACCAGACCACCTATTGTAGAAGAACCACCACAGAACTTTGTTCCTGGGAACGTTCTCTACTGCCACCTAGTGGGCGTCGCAACAGTTTAGGTTCCTCTAGTTTAAAAACCTCAGATGAACAGAACGTGTTGGACCTTCATTCTGGTTTTCCTCAGATTGGCTTATGTTCTCCATTATTGCTGCTGGTCTTCTCCAGAAAGCACCTTACTGCAGGTTTCATCATATGCGTCTCTGGTCATAAAGGTTATTAGTCCTGTTTGAAAGCTGAATCTGATTTTTATTCATTGACAATATAAAAACACATTTATATCATAATAATAGCTTCTGCTGTTTTGTGGCGAAGAAGGTTGTTCTGCTCCAACATGAGCTCCTCTTCCTTCTGCAGGTCAAAGATCTCAGGGATCATCAACTGGACAACCGGATGGAGTCCTTCTTCCTCGCTGAAACCGTTAAATACCTCTACCTGCTCTTTGACCCCGCCCACTTCCTGCACGGCGGGGGAACAGGGGGGGGCGAGTCCTGGGAGGAGGGCGGGGACAGTGGGCAGTGTGTTTTAGGGGCGGGGGGTTTCATCTTCAACACGGAGGCCCATCCTCTGGACCCGGCCGCGCTCCACTGTTGCAGCCGCCACGCCCAGGAGCGCCAGGAGCTCCGCGACATTCTGCTGAGCCTGTCGCAGCCCAGCAGCCAATCAGAGCAGCCTGCCAGTCAGACGGAGGACCCTCCCTCCAGCCAATCAGAGAGCATTGCTCTGAAGCCGGGAGAGAAGAAGACTCCGCCTCCGCTGTCCTGCCCCGTTGAGCCGTTCAGCGCCCGGCTCTCTGTCCTAGGTCAGGTGTTCCCTGATAACACCTGACCTGGAGCAGGACAGGTAACATGACACCTGGCTGTGGACCTTTCTGTGAAAGGCTGGGCTTCGTGGGACCTGCAGGGTGAATAAAATCTGCACCAACCTTAAAGGAGCTGAACTGCTGTAACTTCAGTTTAAAGTTTCTTTTTATTTATTAAACATGTTGTGCATTTTGTGTTTGTCTGTTATGATTACCGTTTGTACCTAAAGTCACAAACTGAGCATTTTATCTCCTAAAGAAGAGACGAAGGAGACGATGTGGTTCGTGTGAATGCAGACCTGCTGTACTCTTGTTTAGAATCAGAACCTGGAGGAAAACAAACCTTTCCAGGGTGAAGGATCCAACCCAATGTTCCATCTCTAGATATCTGCATTATTGAGGTTGGTTTTAGTGTCGCTGAATCAAACCTGCAGATTTTGATCAGAACCTTTAGATCTGACTAGAGCAGGGCTGGGCAGCTCCAGACGTGTCTGCTTCAACACAACAGAATCAAATGGATAGCTCATTACCAGAATGGTGCAGAACTGGACTCCATCCAAATGTGGCCCTGGGGCGAATGGAGCTGATGCTTCTGGGCCCTTTTTGTTATTTTTTAATGACAAATTTATGTATTTTCAAGTTAAAAATGCTAGCCACAAAACAAAATATTTTCTTATTAGGCATTTTGGCCTTCATTTTAATAGCATAGATAGTCGGGCCAAAACCAATTTGGGCAGGGTCCATTCAATAAACCTGGCTAAATATAACAGGAACCTTCAGAGAAAGTTCTGGTTCTGGTTCTTGTTGCTGGGAACAGACTGATTTTGACCCCAGAATCTGGGAAGCTTCAGGTTTTTCAGCCCCACAATAATTCGCTGTTTTCTTTGTTCCAACAAAATATTACATTTTATTTCATGAAGGAGGTCTACACCATCCCTCCTCCTCATGAAGGAGGTCTACACCATCCCTCCTCATGAAGGAGGTCTACACCATCCCTCCTCCTCATGAAGGAGGTCTACACCATCCCTCCTCCTCATGAAGGAGGTCTACACCATCCCTCCTCATGAAGGAGGTCTACACCATCCCTCCTCATGAAGGAGGTCTAACCCATCCCTCCTCCTCATGAAGAAGGTCTACACCATCCCTCCTCCTCATGAAGGAGGTCTACACCATCCCTCCTCCTCATGAAGGAGGTCTACACCATCCCTCCTCCTCATGAAGGAGGTCTACACCATCCCTCCTCATGAAGGAGGTCTACACCATCCCTCCTCCTCATGAAGGAGGTCTACACCATCCCTCCTCCTCATGAAGGAGGTCTACACCATCCCTCCTCCTCATGAAGGAGGTCTACACCATCCCTCCTCATGAAGGAGGTCTAACCCATCCTTCCTCCTCCTGAAGGATTTTCTGGCACTTTTATGCAGAAACAAAATCAAAGCTTTGACACCAAATTATTTTCTTCACCTGCTCAACCTTCAGGCTTTACATAAAAAGTGTTGGACTTTCAAAATAAAGGCCCAACATTTTCCCAGATCAAGCAGAGGAAAAGGATGGATTCACTCTGAGTTACTTTGTTCTAAAAGTAAGACTTTCATAAATCTACCTTCATAGCTATGGCACGCTGCTGAAGGTGTGTAAAAAGCCTAAAAAGATTTATTCATCATTGGCTCTGATTTCCTTGATCTAAGACAATATCAACAGCAGTGAGATGCTGAACCCAAACGGAAAAACATGAACTTCGGATCAAACCGTGAGAAGGTGCTGCCACCATCAGGTCAAACTGGGAGCTAAACCATTTACTCTTTCTGTGGTTTCAGGTGAGCTCTCATGTTTGTTTCTGCTGGAAAAGTTTCCTTCACTGTCACACATGACAGAGAAACAAACACTTTCAAATATGAAGGGTCTGTTTGGAAAATGAGCAAAATATTATTTCATATTCCTACCAGAATCCAGTCTAAATACTCCCAGCTGACTAGAAACTTTAACTGCTCTCTGTTGTGTTGATTTCATTTGAAAACGGTGGGTTTAAAGAGGTGTTGATCATCTTCAATCAGCCCAGAGGAGATCCTGCTCTCTGCTGCTGGATGGGTTTGGTTCATATGATCCCACTGATCAACAGGGGGCGCTACAACACACCATCTGAGAGCACAACACATATTTAGACTCGTCTAACAAACACTGATGGATTTCCTCCTCAGAAGACGAAAAAGAAAAGGAAGACAGTCTGTTTAGAAAATATAAACCCAGAACTTTCTGGATTCGAAACATTTCTGGTTCTGTTCAGGAGAAAAACCCTCTGCTGTGGGTTTTTTTCTTTACATCCCTGTGTCAGTCTGGGTGGATGGTGGAGCTTCTCATCTCCATTCATCCTTCACTATTTTTATTCATCCTTTCCTGATGTTTTCCTCCCGTCAGTCCTCTCAGGGTGTTTCTGGATCTATGACAGATCTTGAATTGGTCCGAAGCAGAAGCCTTTAGGGAATCAGTTTCTCCTGTTTGCCTCAGTACCAGCTGACAGGGTTCTCTAGGAGAAACTGCAGTTCTCCTGTTTATGCTGCTCTGGTGGTTCCTAGAGTCTCTAGAAGTAGAATGGGAGGCAGATCCTTTAGTTATCAGGCTCCTCTCCTGTGGAACCAGCTCCCAGTTTTAGTCCGTGAGGCAGACACCCTGTCTACTTTTAAGACTAGGCGTAAAACTTTCCTTTTTGATAAAGCTTATAGTTCGAGTGGCTTAGGTTATCCTTCCATCAACTTTATATTCCCTCTGTTTTCTCTTTACATGGAAGGTACACCTGGCCAGGTGAGTCTGTAACAGAATTATCTCTGTTGTGTTATGAGTGAACAGGATTAGTTTAAACAGCTGAAACCAGATATTTAACCTTCCATCACTGCCTGATATTAAATCAGAATAAATTAGTCTTACTTGTTGAGGTCATTTTGGGTCAACTAAATTATTTCTGTTTGCTAAACATTTTAGATAAGTTAACATTTTCTACAGATTCAGAAGCTTCCATCAGTCTTCTCAGTATTTATTGGAATTTTAACAAAATAATTTTACCTTTTAATCTCAGATCAAATGTTCTGGGTTTCCTTCCACAAGCTTCTCACAATAGTTTGCTTAGGTGTTTGGCCCATTCCTTCTTACAGAACCGGTGTAACTGGGTCAGGTTTGCTCACACACACATCTTCAGCTCATACCATAAATGTTCTCTGGAACAGATCAGGACATTGTGATGGACACTCCAGAACATGGACTTTGTTGTCCTTGAGTCACTATGCTGAGGGACGTGGTCCATCTAGAAGACACATCTGTGTCTAAGCTTCAGCATTCTGGTTGAGATGTTGTTTCAATATTTTCACATAAAGTTGTTTCCTTGGGCGCGACGCCGGCGGTGTAGGGGTTAAGTGTGCGACCATGAGTAGAAGCTATAGTCCTTGATGCAGCTGTCCCAGGTTTGAGTCCAGGACGCAGCGACCTTTGCCGAATGTCTCCCCCTCTCTTTGCCCTCTTTCCTGTCTACCTACTGTTGGAAAAATGAAAAAATAAAGGCCTCTAGTGCTGCGAAAAAAATATTTAAAATAGAAAAAAAAAAGTTGTTTCCTCACGATGCGTCTATTCTGTGAAGCGCACCAGTCCCTCCTGCAGCAAAACACCCCACAGCATGATGCTGCCGCTCCTGTACTTCACAGTTAGGATGGTGTTATCGGCCTCAAGTTTCCTTATGATGGACATTATGTCCAAACGCTTCAACATTAGTCCCATCAGACCAGGACTTGTCTCCAGGATTTAATTTACAAACTGTGATCTGGCTTCCTTCTCTCTGAGTGGCCCTTTAGCCCATGTTGCTACAGGACTGTTTTCATTGTTGGATGATGACTCTCTGAGCAGCTTCAGCAGCATCCTCACAAGGTCTTTAGCATTGGTTTTGGGGTTGATTCACTCATTTCACACCAGAACTTGTCTCCATTCTGAGCGCTATGATAGCTGGACCTTCCAAGGCTGTTTATACTTGTATATAATTGTTTGAGCAGATAAAGGTGAAACACTCCGGCATCTAGAAATTGGACCCTAGGTTGAACCAGGCTGGTGGAGGTCCATCACTCTCCTCCTGAAGCATGGGCTGATTCGTTTGGGTCCTTAATGAAATCACAGGAGGAAGTTTGAGGTGTTGCCTTCAAATACATCTACAGCTGCTCTTCCATTTAACTCAGATCTTGTAAATTAACCAATCAGCAGCTTATAAAGCCCTGACATCATGATCTGAGCTTTCTTAATTCTTTAAAGACATGGTAAATCTCAGTTTATATCCACTTTTTGTCATCATTCTAACATTTACCAAAAACAAACCAACCAACCAAGGAGAACATGCAAACTGTTTACTGAAGACCTTCGAACCACCACAACACCACCACCATGCAATCATTCCTCTGAAACAGTGAGGAACACAAACTGGACCAAAACCTGGAGAAAAAGCAGCCAAAGTCCAAAGAAAAAATCTGAAAGAATGTCAGGAGGTCTGGAGAACTGCTGATGGAGAACACTATAAAAGAGTTTGGATCATGAGAAGGAAAACAGGAACAAGGACTTTGTCAAGAGGTTTGGACAAATCTTTCTGATCCAGCCTTAAATTTTTATAATTTCATAAAAAATAGCATCGTTTCCTCCATCCAGTTTTAAATCAGGACATTCAGCATTAATTTCAGGACCAGTTGCCTTCCAGGTTTTACATGGATGTTACACTCTTAGGTTCAGTTCCAGGATCTCCTCCTTCCTGACCCAAAACAAGCTAAGTGAAACTTCAGATGCTTAATCTGCAGCTTTCCTGAATGCAACACAGTCCCTCCGCAGCGGTTATTCATCAGTACATTCTGCTGCTTTGTTCGACTTCATTCAGCATTTGGTGAACATTAAGCTTTGAGGGTGACTGATGTTGGAAGTATGATTATTGATTGATTAATCCTTATCAATAATTATAATTAAAAATCATAATTTGACAAAATTCATTTCTTAACCAAAATCCTCATTTATGAATCGAGACCAGAGATGTCTTCTGGTGTTGTAATTGTGGCTCAAAACCTCTGACAATTACAACCATTAAATACTCCGTAATAATTAATAACTATTGCCGGAGATGTCACTGTTTAATCAACCGTTTCTGCCGAAACGTGTGGAACGTTAACCTTATTTTGACTGATGAATCACTCTTACACAAAATAAACCCAGAAACGCCTTCTCTTTATCTATGTGAATATTTACAATCCGTTCTTCGGATTTAATAATCTTCACCTACTCAAACATGCAAAGTTCTACATAAAAGCGGTAAAATATCTAACTAAACAAAAATAAAGTGGTTGTGTATGGAATCAACCAGCAGTTATGGCAAAAATGATAATATGACAAAAAGGATATGGTTGTGAGTGGAGGGTGGGGCGCAGCTCCAACTGTAACTCAGTTATACTCAGTCATAAAACCTCCCCCAACTCCTGAGCAGACAAAGAGTTATAAAACGTTTGGCGGCAAGCTAGCAGGCAGTGATGTTGAAGACAAAGAAAATGGGGAATTTCACCATGAGGTTATTATAACAGTCCAGTCTCACAGCGCATCTGCGCTTGATCTCAGGTGTTCAACAACCCCGCAAAACACACACAGAGCTGGGGAGCGCAGCAGCTTCCAGGCATCCAACACGGCACATGAAAGTTTCAATAAAAAGGTTACATGCACATATCATTCAGATCACATTAGATTAAATAGCGAATCTCATCGCACCAAAACCTCCTGTACCCTGCCCAGACTTTCTAAGAAAGAAATAAAAATTAAGGATGGGTTTTACTTGTTGTTGGCTTTCTTCTGAGTGGGGTTGAGAGAGGAAGGGGAAAGTTGGAATTTACTGTGCGTCCACAGTTAACTTCAGGAAAAGCGGTCAATCTTCGTCCTTTGGCCTCCTTGGTAAAGGGAAAATATGATCTGACCATCACAGTCGACTAGGACAAAACAAGGTGGCTCCTTGAAACTCCGTGGTTTTTTAGTCACGTGTTAAACTCACGTCTTTGATCGACAAAGTGAAATTTCTGGCCTTCTTAGTCCAGAAACCTCGTTTATAAATTCTTCGTTGGCCAACGAGAGAGAATAAATGAAATCCACTCGGGACTCTTCTCCAGGTGATGCTTCAGATGTTAGTGACCGTGTCACGATCTCCAGCTGAAGACAAATGTTCAAACTGGGTGCCTTCATATATAGCGTCTTGTGACGTCAGACTTGGGGCGCCCCGTCATATCAGTCGCAATGTTCGACGGGATCTGTAGGAGCGGACTGTCCTGGATACAAAATGGCCGATGCCGTTGGAAAGGCATAGTGACGTCCAACAACATACAAATGGTCCAATATTCAACAAACAAGTGGTCCAACACTGAAACGGAGCTCCCCACCCAGGATGTGGCCTCCTTTACCCTAAAGAACAGCAGGACCAGGCGTAGTCTGCCTCAGCTGCTCAGTCAGCCTCAGGGGATTTACAGGAACACATTGGTTCAGTAAAATTTACTTTAAATCCTTCAGGTGAACATTACCTGAAGCGCCTGCTCAGCGATGGTTCAGGCCCGAATAGCTGAAGGTCTTTCCAAGAACTGACTACTTTAAGTATCGACCCAAACTGATCTGATGAAGCTGGTCATTTAGGAAATGTTCCACTCACACAATCAGCTCTAAAGCAAAGGAAAAACACATTATAATACAGAAACATGGCTCCTTTAAAGCTGAAACGTGGGTTTGTTATAACCATTGAGAACCCACTGGTACCAGAACCAAAACTAATCTGCATAACCTCTTTTTGTTTTTGGGTTTTTTTGTCCAAAAGTCTTTTAACGTTTGAGACATTTGGAGTTTAAATGCCAACTTTAGGTTTCAGCTTCGGGTTTTTACTCATAGTGTTTCCAGAATAATCGGATAAAAATGAGTTCATTTCAGAGAACTTTATTAGTTTCAACAAATATGGCCCAAACTGACCATCTACCTTCACATTAGTGCAGTCATTAAATCAGCCCAGGTGTTGCCTCCAAAGGAAAGCTGCAGCCAGCATCATTTTGCAATAAATCTGCCTCACAGGCGGGAAACTGCAGCTGACAGAGCAGTTTTCTGGATCATCAAGAACTTCAACCTGGGAGGGTCAGCTGCTGTGAAGAAGCTTCAGGATGTCCAGCAACCTACAGTAGGAGGGAGCTGCAGAATCATGCCACCAGTGCAGAGCTTGTTAAACACTGGTGAGTGTAAGTGCTTCTAGAAAGGAAGCAACATGGTGGCAGGACTTAGATTACCTCTGAGTGAAAGGTTTCTGGAGCAGAAGAGGTAACACAGAGATGTTTGAGCATAATGCTCCTCACTGTGTTTAAAGAAAGCCAAATACAACAGCTGACAGACATGGTGGTAGGATGATGGTTTTTGGCTTGTTTTGTAGCTATAAAACCTGAGAACCTTCAACCATGAACCTTTCTGTTTACCAAAGTATTCTAGAGTGAAATCTGAGGCCAACAGCTGAAGCTTGGTCAAAAGTCCAGTTCTTAACTGAGTGAAAGGTTGTGGTGGGACCTTCAGAGAGCTGAACTGAAGCTACATGGGATAGAAGATGATTTACAACAGTTAACAGTTTTAACGTTTCAATGTATTTGAAAGGTTTGAGGCTGTAGACTCTGGTCAGTGAAGAGATCTCATGAACTTCATCTGCAGACTGCTGAGAAGTTAGTTTGATACAGCAGCTCTGGAAACATCTGCAGCTTCAACTTTCTGAGAAACGTGATATGTGGAGCCACCACTGCTCTCAGTTACTGTGAGACAGTAAATCTGAATCAGAGATGACCAGATGCACCAATTAAACCAGGAGAACTCAGAGAAACCAGTTCCAGGGTTCTCTGGTAACTGGGCTGGGCCCAGCTGTCAAACTGGGGAGTCTGACCTTGTCTCTAAGGAGGGGTCCACTTCCTGTGCCCATGACATCATGTGCAGACAGGTCCATGATGATGAAGATGGTAATCCCTGGTCTGCTCATATATTACATAATGTTGCATGTGTGTGAGAGCTGACTCAACGGCCCAAAGTAATCATAAACTGAAGGAGTGAGAAGGTCCACGCCCAGCACACACACACACACATACACTTGTCTTACTATATGTTGTGAGGACCTTGCATTGACTTCCATTGATTTCCATTCATTTTCAACCCTTTCTATGGTCTCACCCTGACCCTTCCCCTAACCCTTACCATTACCAGTACATACCTAACCCCAACCTTAACTCAATTCACACCTTAGTCCTAAACGTAACCCCTGGCAAAATCGCAAGTGAGGAACATGAAAATGTCCTCACTTTACAACAAACGCTCGTCACTCAGCTGCGAAAACAGGAGCACAGACACATCTGTTAGCCATTAGCAGCCAGTCATTGACAGCAGAACCACATGGGCTGGGCTCAGTCACATACTGTTCACATGATGTATGGATCTATGAGCTCCTCTCTGACTGTGGGGATGGGAAACCTTGGTTTCTAGCTTCAGGATTAGAGCTTGTTAGTACAATCACAGATTTTTATTGTTGGACCAGCAGCTACAATCAATGAAACATCATTTCTTCTCCAGTCCTTTTTGTCAAATCCAAGAAGAAAATAAAAATATGCGAACATAAAATCTTCAAACAGTATAATCATGATAATATAATTATGTATAATTATGAGTCAAATCTCTGAAATCCCTGCTGCAGTCGAGTTAGAAGCTAGAATAAGATGAACGTTCAGAGCAACACCTGGTCCTCACCTTGGAATGTCAGATCATATTTCTGTGGACCTGATACCAGCCTATAAACCCCTGATCTGCACAACCAAACCCACCATCAGAACCATCCAGGTTTGGACCAAAGAGGCCTGTTCAGTCTTACAGGACTGCTATGAGCAAACAGACTGGAGATTATTTAAAGAGAACGCTGATCTGGAGGAATAGACATCATAGGTCCTACGTCCTCTTCTGCACTGACTCTGTTATACCCTCAAGAACAATGGTTTTTTCCAACCAGAAACCTTGGGTAGAAGGCACAGTGTGGACTTTGCTAAAAGTCCGGGTGGCAGCATTCAGATCAGGTGACCTACAGCAGGGCCCGGAGAGAGCTGGAAAGGGCATCCAGCAGGCAAAGCACAGTTATAAACAGTGAATTAAGGATCACTTCCATAACAACAACCCACAACATGTGGGGAGGCATCAGGGCCATCACTGACTGTAAGAATAGGGAACAACAGCTCAAGCATGATCCAACACTGCCTACTAGTACAGACAGGAGGTCCACAACCTGACACAGTGGTGCTCCAGGAATAACCTCATCCTGAACACCAGCAAGACCAAGGAGGTCATAGTGAACTTCAGGAGGTCCAGGAGGACTGAAAACGCTCCTCTTTGCATAGCGGTGGAGCGTCTGGACAGCATAAAGTTCCTGGGCATTCACATTTCCTCTGACCTCTCCTGGACTGAGAACACCTCCTACCTGGTGAAGAAGGCTCAACAACGGCTCTTTTTTCTCAGGAAGGTAAAGCAATCTGGTCTCTCTCCTCAGCTAATAAACTTTAACAGGACCACGGTGGAAAGCATCCTGTGTCTCAGCATGACAGTGGTACGGCAACTGCACGGCACAGGAGAAGAAAGATTTAGCATGGGTGCTGAAGGCAGCGCAGGGGATTGTGGGTTGCCGTCTGCCAGACCTGGACTTGGTTTATGTTAGACGAGTCCAGAAAAAGGCCAGATGCATTGCCATAGATCCCACCAACCCAGGTTATGAGCTGTTTGTCCTGCTTCCATTCGGGATGGCAGTTCAGCTGCATTAAATCCAAAACAGACTTAAAAACAGTTTCTTTCCCAGAGCTGTGAAGGCAATCTCCCCCAAGGTCAAGTCCAAGTCCTACTCCTATAATGTTTTGAGTTTGGATGAGGAGGTCTCCAGAGAAAGCAGGTCTTTGGGTCGGGTTCAGTAGTAGGATGGTTTCTAACACTGGTAGAAAACACAGGCCTGAAAACAGGATTTTATAAAAAGTCTGGCTCGTAAATATCTGGAAAGGTTGGATGGTGGTAGATTATATTTATTGACAAGTTGCTTAATTGATGCTAATTTAGTCCACTCCTGTGTCACTCCAAAAACACACTATCCTGGATAGATGGTTTAAAGACGTGATCAGATGCCATGGGCCTTGGAGTTTAAGGTGCTTAATTAACTAGAACAATATTTTCAACAAGCGTTTCAAATACAGGGTTAAAAATGGGGTTAGATGAGCAGAACGAAGGTGGAAAACAGAGATAACTGGGGCTATTCTGGGGGCTTGAACTTATTTTGATTCTTCCAAATAATATCAGTTTCAATGTGAATAAGATCATTTTTTGCTCTGCACAGCTTAATATTTACCTAAATAACAAATATAACTGTTGTTTTTGGGCGTTTTGTCCTCAGGAGACACAGAAGAGCTGCAGACATTTCTAAAGGTGAAGAAAAAGTGTTGAACCTTGAAGACCTTCAAAGTTCTCACATAGGAGAATCTAAGAGTTTCACAAAGGAAACAGGAGAGAATGTTAAATGAAAGAAGCTTGTTTAAAATGATTTACTGTTCTTGGGTGTGTTAAAGTTTATCTCTATCAGACGGAGATGACTCCAGCAAAAGATCCATTTAACGGGACCACATCTCTGCAGATGCTCTGTCACAGATATGTTTTAGAAAATGGAAAAGCATCTGCAGAGACGTGGTACCCTAGTCCCTTTAGATCCATCTGGGAGGTGGCCACTATGAGGCAACACATGTGGGTCATTTTTAATCTTAAAATGCTTTTTTCCCCAGAATATTTCATACTGGTTTATGTTTGTTTTCCTGGAAACTGTTAAAGAATGGCATCAGATGCAGAAACCCTGCAGGCCCAAAATCTGACAGTACCACATCAAACAGAGGGAGGGGGCACATCTGCCACATCTGACAGCAACAAGTTTGACTGAGGCGGGCCCCGGGGACCATAACACCGGGCTCAGGATCGCCTCAAAACCCTGCTTATGTAATGGTAATAAATCTTGGGCTGAGAATCCTCTGTCTGTTCATTCAGGACCAAGACATCAGGTTTGAATGAGGAAACTTTGGTGAGAACACGTTCTCTGGAAATGAGTGGGATTGACCATGAAGCTCCATGAAGTGATGGAAACAGACGGATCTGGGCCGAGCCTGGTACGCTGTGTTTTTGTTCTCACACCCAGCTGTACCCACAGGGCTCACATTACACCATCCACACATTCCTCAGTGAGAGAAACTGGATCCTATGGGGTCACCGTTTACAGCAAAACATGTTTACCGTCTGCAGCGGGACACGGCACATGTGTGTGCTGACCTCCCTGCTGCTCACACACACGCGGTGAATGTGTGTTAAAACCAACAGATCAGCTGCAGTGGGGGAAGTGGGTCATGATGAAATGTGTTACAGTCTGATAACAGTGGGGTTAGAGGTCAGCAGCACAGCTCTGCAGCCTCTGTGAAACCGTCTATAATAGCAGAGGAAAGGTTAGTGTTAGTAGGTCTGAAGGTCTCAACGTGAAGGAAACCTTTCACAAAGAGCACAAGAGGTGAGGTCTGCTTCGAGAGTGTTGAAGGAGGAGTATAGAGAAGGTCAGAAGGTGCTGTGTTGTATATTTGTGTAGTGAGACAACGGTGAGGTGTGAGTTGGAGTGACAGATGGGTTCAAGGTGGAGGTGGGATTACAGGAGGGATCAGCTCTGAGCTTCATCTTGTTTGTAGTGGTGAAGGACACAGCTAGGGTCAAACTGAAGCCCGCATGGATTATACTGTTTGCCGATGATATTCTGACATGCATAGAGGACCTTGGAGAGGTGGACGTGTCCTTTGGACACAAGAGGAATCATAGTCAGAATCTATGTGTGTGATTGAGAGGGAAACAGGTGGAACATCAAAGCTGCAATAGAACCAGTTATTATCCAGTTCTATAGAATTTAATTAAGCTAGAATATCATGTCGACCCAGTTCATCCCATAAGAGTCCAGTCAGATTCAGGTGCTTAGTACATAGTGTCCAGTCCATCTCTAAATAAGAGGAGGGATTGCTGCAAGGTGACTGAATTGATCACATTAACTTTAGCATGAGGTGAAATCTCCATCAGAACCAAAACCAGGCTCAATGAGTCCATCAGCAAAGAAAACACAGAACCACTGGTCCAGGAGTACCTTTTACTGGATAGAAAATAAATTATACCAAAAGCTTCTTTAATTCCTTTGTTCAGTAAAGAGACACAAGTCCTTTAACTGAGCTGCAGGATGTACAGGTACTGGTGGTGGATGGGATTAAATCAAATGGGTGTCAGGTGTTATAGGGTAGATGAACCCAAATACAGAGCAGATGGCTGTTCTACTTTCAGGATAGGTGTTCATTTTAAAAGGACTAGCAAAAACCAAGGGAGTGGCATGAGGGAACCTGGAGGACCACAGACAGGAGACCAAGAAGCAACTGGAGCACAGGGAAACCAGAGGAATCAGGTGAGGGCGTAAAGAAAACTGACTGGCTTGAGTGACAGAAGAACCAGGTGTGACTAATCAGGAGAATGTAGAGCAGCTGGAGAAGATCCTGAGCAGGAAATAAAACAAGACACAAAACTATCTTATAAACCAAAGGCTAAAGACCAACACTGTGGTCAATAATAGTTCAAACCAATACACAGAGAACAGAAGGCAAAGAAATAAACCGTTACCACAAAACATCAATGACAATTATCAATAACCTAAAATAAACCAAATACAAAACCCAGTGAGAGCCACAAAGACCTTCAGATCATGACACCATGAGGGGTTTTAAAATGTGAAGAATTAGGTTTAAAAAAAGCCGAAATGTTCTATTCAGCCCTGAGATAATCTTCACCTTCATGGTAGACAGAGATAGAAGCAGGCAGGCTTTAATTAAACATCTGATACAAACTTGATTAAAAGGGATAAACAGAAGAATTAAAGTGAAATATGATATTCTCTTTATATTTGATAGAGAATGATGTAAACCCCAAATTAAGTCAACTGGGAGGAAATGTCTTTTACAATTAAACAGAGCCTGATGCTCACTGAAAGGTTTTAAAGGACATCACAGAGAACAATCAGAGTTTGAGTGAATCAGATCCTGTAAGGTTTCCAGATATGAGAGCTGCAGGGTGGAGTCCAAGCGTCTGGTTGTGCTTTTATCCTGCAGCTGGTTCCAGATTGAGGGAGGAGAGCAGCCAAAACATGTCCAGTCCTGCTGGTTCTGATGTGAAGAGTCTTTGGAGCAGGGTCAGAAATATCAAGTTATATCTGATCTTAGTTTATCCTTAAAGTGAGTTGTGTTCTGTTGGACTGATGATAAACATGTGTTTACAGGACAACACAGAAAGTTTCTGGTAAGGCTTAGAATATTGAGGGGCCCCATGTAAAAGAGTGGGGACACATAACATTTCTTTAAAACTGAACTAAAACTAAATAGTCAAATTTATTTGCTTGTAGTCACACTAAACTGCAGAGACACAACAAATAATTCCCATGTGAGCCTGAAACTGTGGCAGTGTGGCTGAAAACTAAATCCATGCCCTGATCCAGCAGCTTGTAGAACCACCAGCAGCAACAGTTCTTCTGTAAAGTCCTTGTTGATGTCTTGCCACCTTGGCAATGTGTTGGCAAACATGCTTATGTACGCTAACCGATAAAACTCCTGCGTATGTAGAGGAGACCTGGCTGATGGTGATCAGTAAAGCTCTACCTCAGGTCAGCAGAACATGGCTGCTGCTTATCCTAAGCAGGGTTTAGCTTTTCCATGGATGCATTGACATTCCTAGAGGCATTCTCCCCCAAGATCTGCATCTCCTGGAGTCTTAATATTGTTTTAATAAGGCTTTACCTTTGGTACAAAGGGATTCTACATGTCTGTGCAGCAACACAACCAGGTCTGTCCACAGTTTGGAGATTCTGGTCCAATAGAAGGATCTCCATTTAACCAGGGAGTAAAATGAGCTTTTACCAAGCAACCATACAAGCTACAGATGGGCCACACCATCACCCCCCCTAAAGACAGAAACTCTGAGAGCTGCAGCTGTAACTGATGAACAAGGAGCAATGAGAATGCAAACGTCTCTGTCTCACATGAAGGCACGATGGAGCAGAAGATACAGGTTTGTTTCTCAAGACCACAACTGGATATTAATGCATCCTCCGTTTCCTTTATAGTCCTACATGTTTCACACATCCTGCTGAAACTGGGAGCCACTGGACAACAAAACAAAAGAAACTAAAAAGAAGAAGAATTTAAAGAAGTAATAAAAGTTGGTTTGGTATTTTAAAAAGTATCACTCCACATGATTTAACAGTGAAACGAAAGCTGTCATAATGTTAGTCTCACTGAGTATGGCAACAATTACAGAGGCAGAACAGCAGGTTTAACAGTTTATTTGTAACACAACCAGAGTGAAAGAGAACTCGGACTGGATCTGCCAGAGGGATCTGGACCGGCTCTGAGGAGGAGGAGAGGAGAGGTTATTGTTGTTCGGAGGACGTTATGGATAGTAGTGCAGGATAGGATTAAGGTAGCTTACTGTTGATGGTGGATGATGGCCTGTTGGAGGTGTCTAGTCTTCCCCAAAGAGGCTGAGTTTGGCAGGAGGGGTGCACGGAGATTCACAGCGCTGATATTCTCTCTTTTTTGATCCTTGAGTGGCGGTGATTCAGCCGAGCACACGGTGATCGACGGTGGACACGGGCACAGCACCAAATTCTAGGCCCTGTACACTCTCAATGTCAGTGGGCCTCTATCCATGCCAGTGTACGAGGCATGTGAGCAAAAAACGGGGAAAAAAAAGGGTATTTATTTAAAATAAAAAAAACATAAATAGGGTTTTAAGCTACAATCAATCAGATTATGTCTGATTATATCTATTCATGTTTATAATTTAGTTTATTTATATAGCGCCAATTCACAACACATGTCGTCTCAAGGTTCTTCACAACAGTCAGGTTCATACATTCCTATTAATCGTAACCATTGAACAGTTCAGTCAGATTCAGTTATTTATTCAAATTGGATAAAAAGTTTTTCTATCTAAGGAAACCCAGCAGATTGCATCCAGTCAGTGACTTGCAGCATTCACTCCTCCTGGATGAGCATGTAGAGACAGTGGACAGTCACTGGTGTTGACTTTGCAGCAATCCCTCATACTGAGCATGCATGTAGTGACAGTGGAGAGGAAAAACTCCCTTTTAACAGGAAGAAACCTCCAGCAGAACCAGAACCAGGCTCAGTGTGAGCGGCCATCTGCCACGACCGACTGGAGGTTAGAGAGAACAGAGCAGAGACCCAAAGAGAACAAAGAAGCACTGATCCAGGAGTACTTTCTATGGGAAGGAAAAGTAAATGTTAATGGATGTAGCTCCTTTAGTCGTTTCACCTAGAAAGAAAGAACAGATAAACTCTGATCCAGTTTTCAAGATTAGAGTCTGAAAGAGAGAACATAGAGTTAGTTACAGTAGAAGCTCAGTCAGTAGCCATGTCTAGGAGAGAGAAAGGGTTAAACACTAAAAGACAGGGTCATGCGGATCATCTGTAGAGGTGGGCATTAAGTTGTTGCCAGCAGAAGTTCGGACGATGCCCCCCTCCAGAAAGGTGTCACAGGTAGACAGAGAGCCAGGCCAGGTGTAGCTTCTAGGAAGAGAAAAGAGAGAACATAAAGTTAAAAGCTGAAATAACAGCAAATGTAACATTGGAGAGTAGTATGAGAATGTAGCGAAGAGGGTGAAAGTGGTCATTATGTCCTCCAGCAGCCTAAGCCTATAGCAGCATAACTACAGAGATAGCTCAGGATAAACTAAGCCACTCTAACTATAAGCTTTATCAAAAAGGAAAGTTTTAAGCCTAGCCTTAAAAGTAGACAGTTTGTCCATCTAGAGCCCACTGATGGTCATTTTTATACTGAAAACCACAACGATTGGGATACCTCTCTCTGTCAGACTGATTATAACCATTGGAAAAGAGAAGGGGTCATACAGGTGTATCTGTGTATATATTCTTTCATTCAGCTGACCTGATGCATTCACTGAAAAATAATGCATTGGATTTACTCAATTCAATAGTGGACATTGGTTGCACACAAAGTTTTTACTTTGGCAGCAATCTACACTGTTGGGTTCATTTAACACTAAGTTGTTATATTCAGTAAACACAAGTATTTTATGCTGCTACAAAATGATTAAAATGTGTTTGAATAAATTAATTTCTGCAATCATTTCACTTTTGTCATTTGACTTCAGCACAACTCATTTTATTCCAACACAATTTGATTACTTAAATTCAACATTAAGTTTATATGCTGACACCTTGATAATGTTAATACTTTAATATCATAAAAAATTTCAAAATAAATGTTACTCAAAAAATATACATTATTCTAAATTAAAACCAATTTTTAAATGTAAATCAAGTTCTATTCTACAATCTATTTTCAACATCCTGTTACCCACTTTCCCCCCACCAAATAAGTTGACATTTAGAAAACATTTTGACACATTAAAAGCTTTTATTCAATGACTTGCAAACAGTTAAAATGGCACATTTTACAGCCATTATAAATGGTGTATTGATGCACACATTGCTCCAAAACGTACAACAAAACTGGTATCTGATCCCCTGCCCCTCCCTCCCCACATGACATTTTATTCTATAACCTGGAAGAACCGTCCAAATGGCACATTTTACATCCGCTATAGAACAGCATTATATTATAAATGGAGTTTGATGCACACATTGCACTTATTGTCACTGTTGTGAGTTCCTCTAGATATGTAGATTCCAACAGGTGTTGTTTCTATGGCACTGCAGTGTAGCAGCCTCAGTCACTTCCTGGTGATAAAACAAGAATTTATTTTTAGATCTTACTTTTATACTTTACAGTAGGGTTGAAAGGATTTGGTTAATCCTATTTAATTGATTAAATCATCAACTAATTTAATAATCAAATAAAACATGCCATTTGCAAAAAGATGAACACACAGAGCAGTAATTGAGGCAAAACTGTATAAAAATATTAGAAAAAAACTGATTATTGTTCACACTGTAAAATGCTTTGTATGTGCCAGATTCATGTTTATTTAGAAACAATTTATTCTAGTTAAAAATGTTTCTTTGTTCCTCGTACTCGTCGTCTTCCGCTTCATCCGGGACCGGGTCGCCGGGGCAGCAGACTCAGCAGAGACGCCCAGACGTCCCTCTCTCCAGACACCTCCTCCAGATCCTCCAGGGGGAACCCAAGCTGTTTCCAGACCAGCCGAGAGACATAGTCCCTCCAGCGTGTCCTGGGCCGTCCCCTGGGCCTCCTCCCGGTGGGACGTGCCTGGAACACCTCCCAAGGAAGGCATCCAGGAGGCATCCGGTATAGATACCCGAGCCACCTCAACTGGCTCCTCTCGATGTGGAGGAGCAGCAGCTCTACTCCGAGCTCCTCACCCTATCTCTAAGGGAGAGCCCGGCCACCCTACGGAGGAAGATCATTTCAGCCGCTTGTATCCGGGATCTCCTTCTTTTTCTTAAGTAATAAAATTTGTATCTTCAACAAATTGACAGGCTAATGGAAGCACACAGTGGCACACTAAAGATAAGCACCTATAAAATAATTACATGAATTCCTCAAAGTAAACTTTTATACAGATACACACACACACCATATATCTATCACAAAAACCTATTTAGTTTACTCTTAAGTCCAACTGGATGTTTTTGCCAAATTTTCAGAAAATTCCATCTAAGTAACTGGAAAATACTACTTTACACCCCAGTGATACTGAACCTTTAAAATGGTAAATTACTTAAACTTGAGTCCACGTAACATCATAAACATATTATGCTTAGCATATTGCCTGTTTACACAAACGTACCATGTACTCCTGCACAAGGTCATCAGAGTCCTCTAATGAGACTCTCCCTGGCAGAATCAATGTCATCCTGAAAGGTTATTACAACACAACATTTTAACAAGTAACAGAGACAAAAATAAAGGCCAAAAATAACTGAAACATACTGTCATCAATAGGGGTTTCCACAGATTCCAGTGGAACAGCATTAGTTATTGTTATGATTTCAGGTTTAAAATGTGTTATTGAATATTAATTATGTGTTCTGCTCTTATGGGATTTAAATGTTTCAAAGATATTCGTTTGAAAGTTGCAATAATAAAATGGGCAAGTTACCACCTAATTTTCCTTCAAGTGTGCATAAATATGAGCCCAATAATTCCTTTCAAAGACAAGATCTTTGCAAGGACATAAATGGCAACTACATATACATCCCGCTGATTGACAGCAGCCTTCAGACACATGAAATCTATTCAAATGAATCAAAAGTGCATTCCATGTCCTAAGATTGCATGGAAAGCTTAAATGAGGACATGGAAAATGATGATTATTCCCATGATATCTATGTTTTACTCTATAATGACTTAATACTTTAGACCTACTTGGTAAAACTGAGGGGCAGGCTTTACCGGGCCACATTCACAGCATCATTCACTGAAAAGAAGAAAAGAAAAATAATGGATTAGTGTCTGATAAGAAATCCACCAAATGTTTTTGATTTAATAATGCATGACAAGCGGCTAAAATAAGTCTATATATCAGAGATAACAGTAGTGAACAATGAGGAGCTAAAAAGTTAAATGATTTTTTTATACGTTCTGTATATTTATACTTATATTTACATTCTTGTGACATTTCTTGCAAAGTTACTTCATTTATTAACATACTTGAGGGGGTAGACCATACTTTAATATAAAGCACATATTTATCTCCTTGACAATGAAAAAAAAAACTGTTTCTAAAAGTAGAATTCATGGCACATCTTTTACGTTGGATTATATAAGAAAAACTCATCTCTCCACCAGAAACACTAGAGCCCACAGCAAAAGACAGGATATTCAGAGATAGATTTGGTCTGTCAATCTGCAGCAAAAACAGCAACAAAAAACAATGCAGAGAGGAACTTTTACCTTTCCCTCAAATCCACCAACCCAAAAATGCTCTCATGGAAAAGTAGTACATGATTACCACTGTAGCATCCAGTCAATATTGAGAAGACCAGAACTGGTGGTTAAATGATGATTTATTGAATCCATCCGTGTCATCAACCAACGTAAGAGCTAGACAAGAGCAAATAACAATAATTTGAAACATTTTACAGTCCATTGTCATGCATAGCCCATTACATTAGTACATTTCTTTACATTATCACTACCTTTTATATCTTTTCGCATAAACATTTTAGGTTACTCAAATACACTTTATCACATTTACAAACCTTGTTCCCCTATCGACTGAAGCTAAGCTTAGGTTGCCTTTTAACTCTTTTCGTCATCCTTTCTCTGTGTTGCCAAACTCATTCCGGTTTTACCTTTTGTCCAACTGAGCTGGTTCCGTTACCCTACTTTCCGCTTCTTAGGAAGCTATCAAAATAAAGGCATGTGGTCTTAAACGTAGTTACTATAAACAACAGTAACTTTACTCTGCTGGTCCTTACACTCCCACCAAATTATTTTATGTTGAACATATAAAACACAAATAATTTCTTCAAAATACTTAACCACGACAATAATAACCTAATAAACATGTCATCACTGTAACTTGCAATGTGCAAATACACTTAAACATTATGGATTTACTTTTCACAGTCTTCTAGCATCAGAACTAACTTATGAACTGGGCGTTCTACTACAGACATCTTATTCACACGTTGACCTCTTTTAGAAACGTTCCTGTCTGCATAAGCTATTTTGACCTTTCTGACCAGTCCATCTGAATCTCTTACAGTGTCAGTGATTCGTCCAAGCCTCCACTGGGCTCGTGGTAACATTTCATCCTTGTCCATTACTATGTCTCCTATTTGCATGTTCCTTTTAGGCGTGTGCCATCTTTGTCTGACCATAATGTTCTGAAGATACTCATGTTTCCATCTGCTCCAGAACTGTTCGAGTAAGTACTGTATCTGACGCCATCGCTTTCGTGCATACAAGTCCTCTTTAACAAACTGACCGGGGGGAGGCAGAGCAATCGAGGTCTTCATTGTGACAAGATGATTCTTCGGAGTTAGTGGCTCCAGACTATGTGGATCAGTAAGATTACATGTTGTTAGGGGACGACTGTTTACTATCGCAGCTGCTTCATACAAAAAGGTTCTGAGTGAAGAATCAGAGAGTCGACCTGGGGTAAGAGCCAATGTTGCATTAAGAACGCTTCTCACAGTCCGTATTTCTCGTTCCCATACTCCACCTGCGTGACTAGCATGAGGTGTGTTTAGGACCAAGTTCGCATTGTTTCTCTGCCAAGAAGGTCGTCAATCTGTCAGTGTCCGTTCCACTTTGGGCTGTATCCAGTTCATTTTTGGCACCTATGAAGTTAGTTCCCTTATCACATTTTATGTGTCTGACAGAGCCTCTTAAAGCAATAAAACATCTGAGTCCATTTATAAAGGTGTCAGTTGACAGGTCCTCTAACATTTCAACATGAACTGCACGGGAATAGAAGCATGTGAAAAGGAGGCCATATCTTTTATATTCTTTCCGTGCTTGTTTAGTCAGGAATGGGCCGAAAATGTCCATACCACAGTATGTGAAGGGAGGAGTGTGTTCAATTCTCTCCATGGGAAGGTCTCTCATTCTTTGTTCTTCCACAGGTCTCCTTTGTCTACGGCAGAAAACACAATGGCGAATGTAGGATGCAACCCTTTGACTTAATCTTGGAATCCAATAACCATTTGATCTTATCTCATTCCTCGTAAAGCCCTTTCTCTGATGACTGACCCTTTCATGGCAATGGGCAATTATCAGTTTTGCGATGTGATGTTCACTAGGAATGACTGTGGGATGTTTGAATGAAATGGGAAGAGATGAATGATGTAGCCTTCATCCTACTTTAAGCACATTGTCCTTGTCCAAGAAAACATCCAAGCTGTGCATTTTGTTGTTCTTTGGTAGTTGTTTGCCCTTTCTTAATGTATCTATTTCATTTTGATACACTTGTCTTTGTAAATCCTTGATAATCACAGTTTCTGCATTTTGTCTTTCAGCCACAGTGGTGAGGGTGTTTGATTTGTCTTTGATCGGGTATCGTCTGAGACGCGCTACTGCAATAACGGCACGGGACCAGGATGAAAACTTTGAGATGCGGTCACTAAGGCTTGCATGTTCACCTGTTTGTGTATTTAAGGTCTGCACCTTTCTCACTTCTGGGTCTCCTAGTTGGAGATCAATAGTTTCCTTTTTTGGAAGCTGTATCTCCTTTTCCCACAGGAACCGAGGGCCTATGAGCCAAGTGGATGACATCAGTTCATTTACTGAAGTGCCCCTGGATGCTAGGTCTGCTTGTTATTTATGTATCCCAGTGTGACCTTGGAGTCTGTCCAAAAGAACTCCTCAACGTTGTCGTAGAGTAGTTCCTCTTTTAACATGCTGCTAACAGCGACTGATACTGTGGCTGCAGTAAGTTCCAACCTTGGGATTGTGGTGACCTTTGTGGGTGAGACGCGTGCTTTACCCATGATGAAAGTACAATGAACTTCTTTGTTTTTATTTATTAGTCTCAAATAAGAACATTGTCCATATCCTGCAGTACTTGCATCAGAAAAGTGATGCAATTCTCTTCACCACCTCTCCAAAATCAGCAGGAGCACAACATCTGTTTATCTGCAGTTTTTTCAAATTGCATAGATCCCCCTTCCAGCACTCCCACCTTGGCCTGAGATGTGCAGGTATTGGGTCATCCCAATCTGTTCCTTGACGACACATTTCTTGGAGGATTCTTTTGCCATTGAGCACATAAGGAGCTATAAATCCAAGGGGTCGTATATTGCAGCGACTGTAGATAGGATGCCACGCCTGGTTGGTGGTGGATTTTTTAATGTGACGTTGAATGTAAAGCAATCTTTCTCCACTTTCCAATAAATACCAAGTGCTCTTTCTGTTTGTGTTTCATTAAATGTCAAATCCTTTGTTTTTATGTCTGTTGCGTGCTCTGTAGTTGGAATACTGTTCAGAACTTCAGCGTTGTTGGACACAAACTTGTGTAACCTTAGTCCACCCTTAGCACACAGTTCACGTGCTTCCTTGGCCAGTTGTATAGCATCTTTGACTGTCTCCGCGCTCGTTACTCAATCATTGATGTAGAAGTCTCTGGCTATAAATTTTGAGCCTATAGGATAGGCAAGGCTCTTCTCTTTGGCTAAATGTTTTAACCCATAGTTTGCACAACCGGCTGACGAAATAGCACCAAAGAGATGTACTGTCATCCTGCATTCCTTCGGTTGGCTGCTCCTGTCTCCGTCTTTCCACCATAAAAAGCGCAAGTAGTTGCGATCACTTTCCTTAACCTGGAACTGATCACACATGTCACACATTAGAGCTACTTGGTGCTGTCTAAAGCGCACGAGAACACCCGTTAGACTATTGATCATGTCGGGACCATTTAGCAAATGTTCATTAAGACAGGTACCTTTATGCTTTGGAGAGCAATCAAAGACCATCCGTAACCTGTCCAGTTTCTTTGGGTGATAGATGCCATGGTGCGGTATGTACCATGTCTCTCCAGGTTGTCCATTATCATCACACTCTTCTGCATCACCTCTTTCGATGATGTCATTCATGTATCTCCTGTAATCCTCCATATATTTTCCATCTTTCATGAATTTGCGTTTAAGCTGGTTTAGTCTGCTTTCTGCAAGTTGCCTGTTATCTGGCATTTGTGGCCTTTCTCTAAATGGTAATGGCATTTTGAAATGTCCCTTTTCCGTTTGTGTTATGCCTCGCTCGAGCTTTTGGAGGAATATTAAGTCCTCCTGTGACAGTTTTTCCATTTCTGTCAGTTTCTTTGAAATCTCTTTCCAAAGCACGTATTGCATCTGCGGGAGTAGAAAAAGGGATTTCTTTAATTGTGACTCTATGACAGAGACTGTTGGCCATATTTGTTTCATTGCAAGGTGTTGAGTTGCCAACTATGCTCCATCCTAAATCTGTGCGAATAGCGTAGGGCTCATTGTCTTTGCCTGAGATTACTTGTTTGGGTGCAAGAGCTCTAGGACAAGTATAACCTATTAGGAGACTTACTTCACAACTAAGGAGTGGGGGAATCTCATCTACAATAGGTAGTAAATGAGTCCACTGTTTGGCTGTTTCACACATGGGTATGTGTTCTCTGTTAGCAGGTATGCATTCCTTTGAGTACGCAGTGGGGAGCTTTAGGACTGTGGGTAAATTATAACCTCTCACTAGGAGATCAGACACCCTTCCACTGCTTACAACCACATTTTTACCCATCATAGTTGTCAATTTCAACTTTACTGGGGAAACATCTGCCTGCAGTTCATGTGTTACATCCTGATCAATAAAGACAGCATCGCTCTGAGTGTCTAATAATGCATAAACCAATTTTTCCATGAGTGGATTGGTTGTAGTTGAGAGCCACACTGGAACTATCATAGAGGTGATGACAGTCTGCTCAGATCTGGCAACATTAAATGACAATGCTGTAGTTGTTTCAGGTGAGTTACCTTGAGTTGTGTTATCTGTACTCACACGTGTTTGTCTTTGTAGACCATTACTCTACGTCTCATCATGAAGACAGGTAGGATGTCTCTTTGTGCAGGTTTCGCGAGTGAGGCGGTATTTGCAGTTCTTAGCAACGTGTCCATATTTTAAACAGCCGTAACAAAGTTTATTGTCTTTCACATATTTCTTCCTATTTTCTAGAGACTCCTTCAAGAAGTCTGGGCACTTGTGAAGCCGATGTACATCTTGGCACAACATGCAAGGCGAACTGTTAGGTGGCTTTGGTATTATCTGTTTGTCACTGTGTAACATTATGTTTGTATTAAATACACTTGCCTTATTCCCTTTAATTTTCTTTGAGGTCCTTTTGTCGCTGTTTGTTTCAGTGCGGCGAAGCGCGTGAATGGAGGTGACTGGGTTGCAGGCCACTTCTGCTTCCAATGAGAGGAAGGAGGCAAAATCACAGAAACTTGGAAATTCACCACCCTCCATTAGAGTTTTTGTCACCTGCCTGTTCCATCTTGCATTTATCCAGTCCGGTAGTTTGTGCAACAGTTTTTGATTTTCTTCACTGTCATTTAGTATTTGTAATCCTTTTACTTGAGGCATGGCGAGCATGCATGCATTTATGAAATCCACAAAGGCTCTTAATCCATCAGCATCTCTAGACTGCACTTTCGGCCAATTTGCAAGCTTCTCCCTAAATGCTTTCTGTATCATGAGATAAATCAGCTAGATAAATGTAGATTTCCATTCAATGAAGTTTATGGGATCACCACTGAACACTGTTGGTTCTGGCGTGGGAAGTTTATTCAATTTTATACTGTCTTGCACTGCTTGTGCTAACTCAGTGACACTAGGGGGAGCTGTTTGCGCTGGAACGGAGGACAGCACTGGTGTGGGCTGTTTGGCTGTAAGGTTTGTGCTCACTTGTTCACCCTTTATCAACCGTACTTCACCTACCTGTGATAATTCTTTGTCATATGCTTCAAACCTGGCTTGAGCTGCCTTTACATCCTTCTGGGCTCTTAAGCGTTCCAACTCTGAATTTTGAGCTGCCATTTGTTTCTTGTGCTCCTCCTCTAAAGCTTTCATCTTCTCTCTTTGTCTTTGTTCCTCTAGTACAACCTCATATTCCGCCTCTTTTGCTGCTAGTTCTGCCGCAGCCACAGCTCTTTTTGTACTAAGCTGCGAAGCTGAGGATCGCTGGCTGTGGTTTGATGCTGCGGTCGAGCCATATATGGACGGAGCGTAGTCATGCTCTAAGAGTTCACATAAACGGGTTCTTTCACGTCTTGCATCAAAGTTTTCATCAACACCACTTATTCTTTCCAGAATTATATTTAGAATGTCATAAGTTACTGCTTCACATGCATCGATCTTTCTCCTGATGTCAGATGATGGTGCCATTTGGTTTCTCATTTCCGAATAGAGTTTTAGTATATCATCTCTCTTTCGTTCAATTATGTCTGCAAGTTCTGACATTTCCTTGTCTGTGATATTTGTCTTTAGCCTTTTTCTTGTTTCGCGTGCCTGGATCTTCCATTGTTCATAAAGGCTTGTTAGTCTTTTTTCTCTTTTACTTCTTTCTTCGCTTTGATATGTTATCATTTTTTCTGTCTGTGTTTTAACTCTTTCAGAACGTCTTGGCAAATCTGACATGCTATGAGGTTTATCTTGAAGTTCACTTAACACTTGTTCTTTGCAAGTGAATGAATCTTTAATGTCCTGTCTGTCCTTACTTTCATTTTGAAGTGACTCCTTGAAATCTTGAATTTCTAGTTGTAAACTTACACTCTGGTCATCTGTGACCATTTGACTTACAGATGCAGCCTATAGATCTTCCATTTTGAGCCCCTTTTATCCGTTTTTCTTTCTGACCAACCTCTGCTGGACGATGTGGGTATTACCTTAGGACCTTGAGACCACGTGGTGCAGCAATGAGGTGGCGGTCAAGCTCTTACTGTAGCATCCAGTCAATATTGAGAAGACCAGAACTGGTGGTTAAATGATGATTTATTGAATCCATCCGTGTCATCAACCAACGTAAGAGCTAGACAAGAGCAAATAACAATAATTTGAAACATTTTACAGTCCATTGTCATGCATAGCCCATTACATTAGTACATTTCTTTACATTATCACTACCTTTTATATCTTTTCGCATAAACATTTTAGGTTACTCAAATACACTTTATCACATTTACAAACCTTGTTCCCCTATCGACTGAAGCTAAGCTTAGGTTGCCTTTTAACTCTTTTCGTCCTCCTTTCTCTGTGTTGCCAAACTCATTCCGGTTTTACCTTTTGTCCAACTGAGCTGGTTCCGTTACCCTACTTTCCGCTTCTTAGGAAGCTATCAAAATAAAGGCATGTGGTCTTAAACGTAGTTACTATAAACAGCAGTAACTTTACTCTGCTGGTCCTAACAACCACGCTATAAAATAATAACGTAAAATTATGAGACAGAGTTGTTTTCTAGCCAAAACCTAAAGAAGTTTGGGAAACAGAACTTCGCACAGAACCTGAACTACATTCCAGAGACGGATGCTGTGCGGAAGGATTTCAAAAGCGCGGGTGGTGTACAGCTACACCCGTCCTAGGAATGTAGTTACGAGTATTTGCTTCATGTAATGTTACATAATTATACGTTATTATTTCATAGCGTGGTGAATGTGCAGGTCACACAGTGTCCACGACAGCGTTTTGAAGTTGATAGATTGTGTATTTGATTAGGTTTGAGGGAAAAACGAGAATCCCGTATCCCTCCGCTTACAGAGTACCTGCTCTCAAGCCTGAGCCTTTGGTGATGGACAAAGAGTCTTTTTCCGCCTCTTACTAATACGTCTGCAGCCAACATTAAATACATGAGCAAAAGAAAATGTACTTTGCAGCATTCCATTAATGGCCCCATTAAGTAATCTCTGTACTGTTGGGAAAAAATTGCCAAAAACACTAGATGTGCTCCTGGTTGTCCAACAACGCTAGTCAACTATATAGCAGTGGACTATTCAGCCAATCATGGCCGTTGATCTGAGGCCAACGCAATACGTCACATGTAGGTCACATTTGGAAAAGCACGATGGCTGGAATTTCCAGCATCTGTTTCCGAATCCAGACACAGATGCCTTCAAAGTTCACAAAAAAACTCCGACAGACTTTGGTGATAGGCTGATGACGACTGATTACAACCACACATTCATGAAATGGTTAAATTATCGTACATTTGGCCTTTTTTAGAAATATTGATCGTGCATCGTACAGAGAGCAAAATTATCGTACATATACGATAATTATCGTACAAATACAATAATTATCGTACAAATACGATAATTATCGTACAAATACGATAATTATCGTACACCTGGCAACACTGGTTGGGGCTGTGAAGGAGTCAGATACCGTTGAGCGGGATTTTCTTTTCAACTTTCTCGTTTTAGGAGAGCAATATCGCGAGAAACTTTGTACTAACATGAGTGATTCACTTTATCCCAAGATGAATTGAACATGTTAAAACACAAACAATGTACATTATGTAGTATCTAGACAATGTAATTACATTTTCTTTTGCATTTTCTTCTTTAAAACAGTCTTGTTAAAGTTAATAAAGACATTTACATAGATTCAACAGATGCCAGTTTCCTTTTTTCAGTGTTTGGCCTACTTGTGACAACTCCTCTGCATTTCCCTGACTTGCCCCCCTTCTGTTCTTTGTCCCCAGCCTCCTCTCTGCTCTCAAACACATCTACAAGCATGAAACACATGATTTACGTGGCTTAACCTGATTATAGTCTCACATGTAATGATACATCCTACTTAATGATCGTACTGCTCGTTTCACTTGAAATTGCTAGCACACACGATTGCTGGTAATAACTTAATGTTGCCTCTATGAGCTCACCTTGTCTCACATCCTCAGACTCACACCCTCCCTTGCCTTCAGCATCTGATGCAGAACTCTACATCTACAAGAACTGGTATTAGCCTGTTAATATACGAATAACCCAACCTTCTTTTTACAGCAAGCTCACTTTGCATTTCTAGAGCCATTTCAGTTCAAGATAAACTGCTAAAAATAAAGAAACATATGGCCAAGCATTTCCTTATTATGTTGACAGATTGTCTTTCAAATGGGGCTAATTTTTGTGTTGAGCTTAAAGGCTGTCAACCGAACAGTCATAACTGGTATTGGCCACAAGAGGGCACTTGACATCTACCATTTAGAACAAGTACAAAGAAAATGTGACAAATACGTTCATTGAAAGTCAAATGAGAAGTAAACATCAGATATGCTTTCCTACAATAGATTCTTAGAGCAGCCTGATTATTAGCAATAACACACAGGATTCATCATGTTGCAGACACAAAAATATTTTAAGCCATTTATCAGCCTGATTGAGAGGAATAGCTAATTGATTTTCTATGTTCTCACCTATATCTTATTCTTTTGATATCCAGATTTATGCTTTTTTGGACAGCGTGATGTCTAGCCCGCAGGTCATTCAATCTGGGCTCACTGGCGTTACACTTGTCGCCAGTTCCTGTTGGGCCATTTTGCTCCTCCAAGAGGGGGCCCCCAGAATGTCCGGTATGTTGGGTGGACTGTGACAAACTTCATTCTCTCAGTTGATGTTATCAGTATATTTAAAATAAATTCTAACACCAGTTAAATGGAGTCCCCAATTCATGTGAAATAAAAGCATCACAAAAAAAAAAATCATGGTTTTCATGTGCCCCTCTCCCTACTCGAGTCCTGGGTAGTCAAGTCCACTTTTCCCCCCACTACCATGCTCATGGGACAGGCAGGTGAGCCATGATTTCGTGTTTCCCCAAGGTGATCTCAGAACTGCAGGGCTGCAGGTAGGAAAGAAAGGGAGGCTCACGGTTGGAGCGGGAAGTTGGAGTTGTTTCCAAAACTTGCCAGAACATGGATACAGAGAACAAGTGCTTGGAATCCAGAACACTGTCACAGGGATCAGATCTGCAAAGTAGGACAAGAAACTCAATTAGAGCAGGCTTAGGAAATGCAGAGAACTACAGAACACAGTCAGGTTACCACGTTGGGAGAGACAAACACTCATCCCTCCCTCCAGGTTCCTGCTCCTTACGAAGCCCAGATGACTGGGCTCAATGAGAAACACCTGTTGCAGCTGCACTCACTTGTCAGTCACACCCTACAGCACATAACCTGCACACAGCCACTGTAGGATGACAAAAGCAGGAACGCTCCAGTTTACCTGGCCAGTGTTAATCTGTTCTGGTTCTGAGTAAAGCCAACTGGAGGAGGCCATTTTAGACTAAACATACTGTGCTATATATGTATGCACATACAGTACAGACCAAACGTTTGGACACACCTTCTCATTCAAAGAGTTTTCTGTCATGATGTTGGGTTGTTTGGTTTTTGGTTTTGGGGTCTTTCCTTATGTTTTTCACTGTTCAAGTTTTAAATCATGTTTCTGTTTATTTTCCTGGTCATGCTTTTGTTTTGTCGCCTTGTTCATGTTTTGTCAAGTTTGGTATCAGATCTGGTTATGCTTTTGCTTCATGTTTTTCTAGTTTGTGTTCAAGAGTCTCTGTTTTGCTCCAGTCACGTTTTGTTCTGTTAATTAAGTTTATTCTGTTCACCTGTTCAAGCTAATCTGTCTCCTTACTCCACCTGGTTTTCACTCCATATATACACACCTGTTCTGTTAGTCTTCGCGGAAACATCTTTCACTCTCATGCTCATGTCTAGTTCTCTAACCAAGTCTTGTTTTTTTTTTTATCATGCCATGCCTGTCTTGTCTGCCCGTTTGTTTTGTTCCTACCTCCTGCTGAGTGTAATGTTTTCGTCATTAAAACCTTTTCACTTGCCATCACGCTGCCTGCTCGTCTGCATTGTGGGGTCCAATACTAAGTAAACCGTGACAGTTTTCTTTATTTTCATGACTATGAATATTGTAGCTTCACACTGAAGGCATCAAAACTATGAATTAACACATGTGGAATTATATAGTGAACAAAAAAGTGTGAAACAACTGAAAATATGTCTTATATTCTAGGTTCTTCAAAGTAGCCACCTTTTGCTTTTATTACTGCTCCACACACTCTTGGCATTCTGTTGATGAGCTTCAAGAGGTAGTCACCTGAAATGGTTTTCCAACAGTCTTGAAAGAGTTCCCAGAGATGCTTAGCACTTGTCGGCCCTTTTGCCTTCTCTCTGCGGTCCAGCTCACCCCAAACCATCTCGATTGGGTTCAGGTCCGGTGACTGTGGAGGCCAGGTCATCTGGCGCAGCACCCCATCACTCTCCTTCTTGGTCAAATAGCCCTTACACAGTCTGGAGGTGTGTTTGGGGTCATTGTCCTGTTGAAAAATAAATGATGGTCCAACTAAACACAAACCGGATGGAATAGCATGCTGCTGCAAGATGCTGTGGTAGCCATGCTGGTTCAGTATGCCTTCAATTTTGAATAAATCCCCAACAGTGTCACCAGCAAAGCACCCCCACACCATCACACCTCCTCCTCCATGCTTCACGGTGGGAACCAGGCATGTAGAGTCCATCCGTTCACCTCTTCTGCGCTGCACAAAGACACGGTGGTTGGAACCAAAGATCTCAAACTTGGACTCATCAGACCAAAGCACAGATTTCCACTGGTCTAATGTCCATTCCTTGTGTTCTTTAGCCCAAACAAGTCTCATCTGCTTGTTGCCTGTCCTCAGCAGTGGTTTCCTAGCAGCTATTTTACCATGAAGGCCTGATTCACACAGTCTCCTCTTAACAGTTGTTCTAGAGATGTGTCTGCTACTAGAACTCTGTGTGGCATTGACCTGTTCTCTAATCTGAGCTGCTGTTAACCTGGGATTTCTGAGGCTGGTGACTCGGATGAACTTATCGTCCGCAGCAGAGGTGACTCTTGGTCTTCCTTTCCTGGGGCGGTCCTCATGTGAGCCAGTTTCTTTGTAGCGCTTGATGGTTTTTGCGACTGCACTTGGGGACACTTTCAAAGTTTTCCCAATTGTTTGGACTGAATGACCTTCATTTCTTAAAGTAATGATGGCCACTCGTTTTTCTTTACTTAGCTGCTTTTTTCGTGCCATAATACAAATTCTAACAGTTTATGCAGTTGGACTATCAGCTGTGTACTGTATCCACCTCCTGCACAACACAACTGATGGTCCCAACCCCATTTATAAGGCTTGAAATCCCACTTATTAAACCTGACAGGGCACACCTATGAAGTCAAAACCATTTTAGGTGACTACCTCTTGAAGCTCATCAACAGAATACCAAGAGTGTGGAGCAGTAATCAAAGCAAAAGGTGGCTACTTTGAAGAACCTAGAATATAAGACATATTTTCAGTTGTTTCACACTTTTTTGTTCAGTATATAATTCCACATTTGTTAATTCATAGTTTTGATGCCTTCAGTGTGAAGCTACAATATTCATAGTCATGAAAATAAAGAAAACTCTTTGAATGAGAAGGTGTGTCCAAACCTTTGGTCTGTAGTGTATATATATATATATATATATATATATATATATATATATATGTGTGAAGGTGTATAAAGTTAAGGGTGGAGAAACTTGACTGGCCTTCAGTCAACCTTCTTGAACATCTTTGGGATGAATTAGAGCTGAAGCTGCAGTTCTGATAACTATGAACACTCTTAAAGCGTGGAAGATGTTTGCAGAATAGTTCAAGTTGCTACTGCTGGCAACGGTGGCTCCATCAACAAACTGGACCTCATAGATCAAGAATAGGATGTCATGAAAGTTCATGTACATGTAGAAGAAGGCAGACAGATACTTTTGGCAATGTATTATTATTATTATTAAACATGAATGTTAGTATCCTGTACAGAATCAGCACCTTAACATAGAGGAAAGATCCGAGTATCCTGTGATCCTGCGTTGTCCTGGGCTTGGGCTTCCCATGGCCAATCATCCTCAGAGGACCAAAGAAAACAAGGTACCATATAGGAGGATGAAACCCATATACCCTCCTGGAGACAGACCTGTGGAGAAATTCACCACTAAGTATCCGAATGTTGAGTGTTGATTACTTAGACTCTACTAGACCGGCCCTGAAAGTGAAACTTAAAGCTCCAACTTAATTGACCCGGGTCAGGAAGCACGTGAGCTGGGTGACAGGGAGGGGTGTGCCAGTATAAAATATGACTTTACCGGGGAGAGATATGCAGGTGTGAGGTTTAAATGTACAAACTATTCATGTTTAATGTGCATGAAAACAACAACAGACTGTTTAGAAAAAATTAAAACTGTGCAAATAACCGCAGGGATGTGAATACATATTGAGTTTGTTGGCAGCAATGAAAGTTATAAAGTCGGTTGTTGGTAGGAAGGACCTGTGATAATGCTGCTTTGTGCTCCTAGGATGCAGCAGTCTGCCACTGAAGGAGCTTTCCAGTTCTGCTCCCTTTATATGACATGTGGGTACAGCAACCTTTCCATTTATCATCAGAACATCAGTCAGTCCAGTAAGATTACTGATTTAAAACAGCTCCCAGTCAGACTACATGATCAAACCATGCATATGAAAGCCACTCACGTCCATGAGTGGCTTTCATATCACTTCTTAATCATTTTAGTCCCATTAGCATGAAAAGATTTCTATAATAAATCTATTATTCCTTCAAATGTAACTTTTTAAACAAGGAAATACAGAAACAGGGTTTCACTTTCAAAAAGAAGTTTCTAATTGGTGCTTGTTATGTATGTGAGCTTATTTATTTTTGGTTAAATGCTTTCTGCATTTTATTAGTTTATTTACAAGATGGTGAAGAGACATTTCAACTTTATGCCTGTTGAAAAAAAAAGTTTCTTTAAAGTTCCATGATTGCTCCAAATGGACCATCTTTCAGGAGTTGTAATGGTAAATGGCCTGCACTTGTATAGCTCTTTATCAAGTCCCCAGAGACTCCAAAGCGCTTCACACAACATTCAGTCATCCACCCATCCACACACTGATAGTGGGCTACATTGTAGCCACAGCTGCCCTGGGGCTGACTGACAGAGGTTGTACTCGGAACGTTGTTCAGGCCTTGATGCGTCATCCATGGTCGACACCAGCAGCAAAGAAAGTCATCATAGAAGGAGGTATTTTGGGCTCTGACGGTTCCTGAAGCAGATGATACTTAGTGATTGCAGTGAAGGGCTGCAGCTAGGGCTGCAGCTTCTCAGGTGCAGAAGCAAAAAACTCTGAGAGTTGATGTATCTATAGACCAACATTCAAGTTGCAGTTTCATCTGATTAAAAATTAAAACCTGATAAATCAGCAGAGATTCAGGTTTTAGTTCTGTCTGAAACTCTGATCCAGTCCTACTTTCTTTTATTTTTCCAGACTTTTAATTTTCTTGGCATCTTTGAAAATTGTCTTTGGTTACTTTTTTCACTCGGTTCAGTCAGGTCTGCATGGGACTGGGCTGAAAATGGATTCAGTGTTAGGGAAAATATTTGCATGTTAACAGAAACCTGAAGCATGACTCTGCTAGGATGGATGGATGGACGGACGGACGGATGGACGGACGGATGGATGGACGGACATAAGGATGGATGGATGGACATCAGGAAGGAAGGATGGATGGATGGGTGGATGGATGGATGGATGGATGGATGGAATGGATGGATGGATGGACGGACATAAGGATGGATGGATGGACATCAGGAAGGAAGGATGGATGGATGGGTGGATGGATGGATGGATGGATGGATGGATGGATGGAATGGAGGGATGGATGGACGGACGGACGGACGGACGGACGGACGGACGGACGGACGGATGGATGGACGGACATAAGGATGGATGGATGGACATCAGGAAGGAAGGATGGATGGATGGATGGATGGAATGGATGGATGGATGGACGGACATAAGGATGGATGGATGGACATAAGGAAGGAAGGATGGATGGATGGATGGATGGATGGACATAAGGATGGATGGATGGACATAAGGAAGGAAGGATGGATGGATGAATGGATGGATGGATGGATGGATGGATGGATGGATGGAATGGATGGATGGATGGACGGACATAAGGATGGATGGATGGATGGATGGATGGATGGATGGATGGATGGATGGACATAAGGATGGATGGATGGACATAAGGAAGGAAGGATGGATGGATGGATGGATGGATGGATGGATGGAATGGATGGATGGATGGACGGACATAAGGATGGATGGATGGACATAAGGAAGGAAGGATGGATGGATGGATGGATGGATGGAATGGATGGATGGATGGACGGACATGAGGATGGATGGATGGACATAAGGAAGGAAGGAAGGATGGATGGGTGGATGGATGGATGGATGGATGGAATGGATGGATGGACGGACGGACGGATGGATGGATGGACATAAGGAAGGAAGGATGGATGGATGGACGGACGGACATAAGGATGGATGGATGGACATAAGGATGGAAGGATGGATGGATGGATGGATGGATGGATGGAATGGACAGATGGATGGATGGATGGATGGATGGACGGACGGACGGACGGACGGACATAAGGATGGATGGATGGAAATAAGGAAGGAAGGATGGATGGATGGATGGATGGAATGGATGGATGGACGGATGGATGGATGGATGGATGGAATGGATGGATGGATGGATGGATGGACGGACGGACGCATGGACGGATGGATGGATGGATGGACATAAGGAAGGAAGGATGGATGGGTGGATGGATGGATGGATGGAATGGATGGATGGGTGGACGGACGGATGGACGGACGGATGGATGGATGGACATAAGGAAGGAAGGATGGATGGATGGGTGGATGGATGGATGGATGGATGGAATGGATGGATGGACGGACATAAGGAAGGAAGGATGGATGGGTGGATGGATGGATGGATGGAATGGATGGATGGGTGGACGGACGGACGGACGGACGGACGGATGGATGGATGGACATAAGGAAGGAAGGATGGATGGATGGGTGGATGGATGGATGGATGGATGGATGGATGGATGGAATGGATGGACGGACATAAGGATGGATGGATGGACAGAAGGAAGGAAGGATGGATGGGTGGATGGATGGATGGATGGAATGGATGGATGGGTGGACGGACGGACGGATGGACGGACATAAGGATGGATGGATGGACCTAAGGAAGGAAGGATGGATGGATGGATGGATGGATGGACAGACGGATGGATGGATGGATGGATGGATGGAAGGATGGATGGATGGATGGATGGACGGACATAAGGATGGATGGATGGACATAAGGAAGGAAGGATGGATGGATGGGTGGATGGATGGATGGATGGAATGGATGGGTGGACGGACGGACAGATGGACAGATGGATGGATGGATGGACGGACATAAGGATGGATGGATGGACATAAGGAAGGAAGGATGGATGGATGGATGGACAGACGGACGGACATAAGGATGGATGGATGGACATAAGGATGGATGGATGGATGGATGGATGGACATAAGGATGGATGGATGGATGGATGGAAGGACGGATGGACGGATGGATGGATGGATGGACGGATGGATGGACGGACATAAGGATGGATGGATGGGTGGATGGATGGATGGAATGGATGGATGGATGGACGGACATAAGGATGGATGGATGGACATAAGGAAGGAAGGATGGATGGGTGGACGGACGGACGGACGGACGGACGGACGGACGGACGGACGGACGGACGGACGGAGGGACGGAGGGACGGATGGAGGGACGGACGGATGGATGGACGGACATAAGGATGGATACATGGGTGGATGGATGGATGGATGGAATGGATGGATGGATGAATGGACAAACATAAGGATAGATGGATGGACATAAGGAAGGAAGGATGGATGGATGGATGGATGGAATGGATGGATGGATGGATGGACGGACGGATGGATGGATGGATGGACATACGGAAGGAAGGATGGATGGATGGATGGACGGACGGACGGACATAAGGATGGATGGATGGACATAAGGAAGGAAGGATGGATGGATGGATGGACGGACGGACGGACGGACATAAGGATGGATGGATGGATGAATGGACAAACATAAGGATAGATGGATGGACATACGGAAGGAAGGACGGACGGACGGATGGACGGATGGATGGATGGACGGACATAAGGATGGGTGGATGGACATAAGGAAGGAAGGATGGATGGATGGATGGATGGAATGGATGGATGGATGGATGGACGGACGGATGGATGGATGGATGGACATACGGAAGGAAGGATGGATGGATGGATGGACGGACGGACGGACATAAGGATGGATGGATAGACATAAGGAAGGAAGGATGGATGGATGGATGGACGGACGGACGGACGGACATAAGGATGGATGGATGGACATAAGGAAGGAAGGATGGATGGATGGATGGATGGATGGATGGATGGATGGATGGATGGACGGACGGACGGACATAAGGATGGATGGATGGACATAAGGAAGGAAGGATGGATGGATGGATGGATGGATGGATGGATGGAATGGATGGATGGATGGACGGATGGATGGACATAAGGAAGGAAGGATGGATGGATGGATGGGTGGATGGATGGACGGACGGACATAAGGATGGATGGATGGACATAAGGAAGGAAGGATGGATGGATGGATGGAATGGATGGATGGATGGACGGATGGATGGACATAAGGAAGGAAGGATGGATGGATGGATGGATGGATGGATGGATGGACGGACGGACATAAAGATGGATGGATCGACATAAGGATGGATGGATGGATGGATGGATGGATGGAAGGATGGATGGATGGATGGGTGGATTGACGGATGGACGGACGCACGGACGGACGGACGGACGGATGGATAGACGGACATAAGGATAGATGTATGGGTGGATGGACATAAGGAAGGAAGGATGGATGGATGGGTGGATGGATGGATGGATGGATGGATGGAATGGATGGACGGACATAAGGAAGGAAGGATGGATGGGTGGATGGATGGATGGATGGAATGGATGGATGGGTGGACGGACGGACGGATGGACGGACATAAGGATGGAAGGATGGATGGATGGATGGGTGGATGGATGGACGGACGGACATAAGGATGGATGGATGGACGTACGGAAGGAAGGATGGATGGATGGATGGACCGACGGACGGACGGACGGACATAAGGATGGATGGATGGACATAAGGAAGGAAGGATGGATGGATGGATGGAATGGATGGATGGATGGACGGATGGATGGACATAAGGAAGGAAGGATGGATGGATGGATGGATGGATGGATGGATGGACGGACAGACATAAAGATGGATGGATCGACATAAGGATGGATGGATGGATGGATGGATGGATGGAAGGATGGATGGATGGATGGGTGGATTGACGGATGGACGGACGCACGGACGGACGGACGGACGGATGGATAGACGGACATAAGTATAGATGGATGGGTGGATGGACATAAGGAAGGAAGGATGGATGGATGGGTGGATGGATGGATGGATGGATGGATGGAATGGATGGACGGACATAAGGAAGGAAGGATGGATGGGTGGATGGATGGATGGATGGAATGGATGGATGGGTGGATGGACGGACGGATGGACGGACATAAGGA